>NW_014554268.1:91231-133917 GCF_001313825.1 Dinoponera quadriceps
TATATATATATATATATATATATATATATATATATCATATGTACTTATATTCGCGTTTGAGTGCTTGCTCATTCGTTCGTCCGCTCGCTTGTTCGCTCGTTCGACGTCTATTATTAGTCCTCGGTCATCGGAGAGGAGCTTCTACGTGCACAAGCAACGACGCAACGACACGACGACGTACGCACGCATCGACGTTCAACGCAGAAAAGTCGCGCCTCCTCGAAGAGAGAAGTCGTCAAAGTACAAAATAGTCGCTCGCTACGTTTCGGAAATTCATCACCGTTCACACATTTGACAAACGCTCGTGTTACTATCGCGTTTGGTTACATTCGGTGACTACGCAAGACGAAGAATTTCGGTTGTATCATCTGCTCATTGGACCTCAGGAAGGATGATTCTCTCACACTCTTCACTGTGAGTTGGTCATCTCTGCTATCTCCGCCTCTGCTTCCGCCTCCGCCTTGGCTTCCACCAGTTCGCGGTCTTCGCGCATTTCTTTGTATGATAAGTGAAATCGGTATGCGAAATCCTGGAATTCGATTTTCGACGCTATGCACGCAGGTGGTGGACGTTACGCCGGTCATTTTACGATCGTCACGCATAAGCGTAGATAGCGTCACTATAAACATCGATTTACTTAAATTATATTCGATTGATCCTCTATTAATTTCTGGTTTGATTTTTAGCCCAACTCTTCTTTGATTAACTCCGAGTGACAAGAATAATCTGTGGAGATCAGTCCCTCGAATTCACAATATTAAAATCTGAACTTGCCAAAATTACGTGAATTCCAATGTCTGCCTTTGATCTATCGGGACTCGTTATATATTTATCGTTGAATAATCAGCATCATTCCGTTTTGTTTTTTTATGTGTTATTATTTTCGACTAGTAAAGTAAGTGCCATTATGTGCAGTACAGAATATCGAACAGTTGCACTTTAATGATACAGTTTCTGAGTGTTTATCGCAAGCGTGAAATAACATGATGAAATAGCGATGAAATCCAAAACTGTTTATATCACAGTATAAATTTATCACAATATAAAAAACATTTTTTACTTCTGTTAAAATTGGTCTTTATTGAAATTTTCGTGTTAAATTTTTAACATACTCATGTGTAAATTTAATATATTGTGTTTATGTTATCTCAATATTTTATGTTGAATCGACATTTAACATATATAAATGTTAAAATAATACTTGCAAATGTTGAAATAACACATTTTATACTTAAGTATCGATTAACATATTACGGATATTAAATTTGTATTAATTTTTGACATAATATTTATATTACTTTTCAATATATTCAGTTTATGTTAAATTAAAACGAAAATTTATGTGACTTATTTGGGGCATGCGAAATGTGTTAAATTTAACACAAAATTTTTGATTGTGTATACCTCGAGTTTTTCTTCAACTTTGCGTAATATATGCTGCCTTTCTTAACTCAAACACAATTATATATGTTATATAAACTCGTATTATTATTTCACTGATACTTCATTTAAAAAGGTGGTATAAAATGCTGAAAAAATGAAATATATAACATATGGAAAAATAGTGACTGGATTATTTCGCACGTTCGTTCTCTTTCATTTTCAGTAATTTTTTTGTATAATATGAAATCGCACGCATGATAAAAGATTGGCGTGCATAGTCGCTCATCGATAAATTTATGCAATTGAAATTGAGTCTATGACGTGTATCGTTTAATGTCTCGCGTGCTTTGCGACGTGTTACCATAACTGGTTTGTGCCTATATTGAAGCAATGTGCTTGTTGTTTTTGTCGTAATATTCTTTACGCATCAGTAACAAGAGGAATGTACACGTATATACGCTTTTAACTATGTGGAATGTATTTTGCTATATATATATAGGATATTACAAAATTAGTCCAATAAAGTTTGAAAGAAAATAGAGACTTCAAAATAAATACTTTTAGTTAATATTATTTGTCTCTAAGATGTTTTGTTTCAATATTATATGGTATAAATAAATTATATGAAATATGAAATTCCTCTTTTAAAGCTCAGCTATCTCGTTCTAGGCATACTAATTTATGACGTCATAGTTAAGAAATGACACGTAGTAAGTTTTTTGTGTCATACAGCTTTTTGTAATTTTCCTTAAAAATCATAATAGTTTTTTAATCTTTAAATCTGTAAAGTATGCGACAAACTGAGATGTCTCCGATATGTCATATAGAATTGCAAAATAATTCTTAAAATAACTGGTTATTTTTTAAACATCTCAGCTATATTTTGGCCTCGTCGATCATCAGGTTTATCTTTGCTAAACTTATTTTTATGGGGACATTTAAAACGCTTATTTATGAGACTTCTATTAAAACAGAAGCAGAATTAATAGCCCGGATAAGCTGCTGCGGCAAATCAGATTCAAAATATCTCTGAAGTCTCCGAACGTATGAGATCAATGTTATCGATGATCAATGTGATCAATTTCGACGATGTCAGCTATACAGGATGTTCCAAACTAATATTCCTGTAGGTGCAGATAGTGCAGGTAAAACTAATAAGCGAAACTGAGCAGTAACGTTATGTACCATTTTGAAAAATTCACAATAATGAGAAATTAATTATTTTGTCTAAACTAGCATGAGTTTACTAGAATGAGCGCACAGGAAGGGTAAGCTAGACTCTGTATAAAGAAAAGTAGCTTACTTCTGAAGATCTTTCAATAACGATGAGTATCACCTAATAGTGAGGCGTGTTTCTTTTTGGCACACAGTCCTATATCACATGCCGCTTATTGTTTACTGCGTTACGTCGCTTTTAAAAATCAGTTGATATTCATTGTTACTGGGGGGTATTCAGAAATAAGCTATTTTTTTTTACAATGTCTACTTTTTCCGTTCATTAGTTCAGGTAAAATAATTAATTCCTAGCTAACTATTGCAAATTTTACAAAATAGTGCATGTCTCTCCTGCTTAGTTTCACTCGTTCTACTTGCACATCACGGTAACCGAGATTAGTTTGGGATACCTTGTATATTGAAATTAATGAAGGAATTTTTGAAAGCATTTACTGTAAAAATAGTTAATCGCTTTCATGTATTTGTCCCATTTTTTGTTCAATATTAAAATATAATTTGATTTTTCCACTTATATGTTTGCTTATCGTTGAAGTCACGAAACTTCTGTTCTATATAGTATTAAAACAAAACGTCGTAGACAAAGATAGTATTAACAAACAAGAATTTATTATAATGCCCTCATTATTATTAATTTATTATTTTAATTTCCTTTCAAAGTTTGTCGGTATAGTTCTTTAACCATCATGTATACTACATGGGCTGAAAAGTCCCGGGATTTACAGTAGGTGGTGTCACTAGAAAATGAACATGATTTATTTCGAGAGGTTCATCTGTCACTAGTTTATGTGTGAAGTTTCATGACATTTCGTTCATTCGTTTACAAGCTACAGTCGTTTAAGTGTCGCTACCTTCGCCTTCGTAAAAAAAATGGAAAAACAGGAATATCGCATATTGATCAAACATTGTTTTTTGATGGGAAAAACTCCTGAACATTTAATGAAATGGTTGAAGAAATGTTATCCTACATCTGCTCCTTCGAGAACAACAGTTTATCGATGGTTTAGTGAATTTAAAATGGGTCGTACAAGCACCGAAGACGCACCTCGCTCTGGAAGACCAAAGAGGCTACGAATGCGAAAATCGTAAAGCAAGTGCATCGAATCGTTTTGAATGATCGTAAAGTGAAGTTGCGCGAGTTAGCTGAGGCCGTTGGTATCTCAAAAGAACGGGTGGAATATATTTTGCACGATGTTTTGGATATGAAAAAGCTATCTGCGCGATGAGTGCCGCGTTTGCTGACCGTCGACCAAAAACAGCAGCGCGTTGATGATTCAACGGCTGGTTTGGCGTTGTTGCAGCGTAATCGAGCGGACTTTTTTCGACGTTTTGTGACGATGGATGAAACGTGGATCCATTACCATACGCCTGAGTCCAATAGGCAGTCTGCAGAGTGGCTGAAAAGCCACGAAAGCCGACCAAAGCGGCCAAAAGACCAACGCTCGGCCGGGAAGGTTTTGGCCTCCGTTTTTTGAGATGCGCATGGCATAATCTTCATCGATTACCTGCAGAAGGGAAGAACAGTTACGGGAGTGTATTATGCAGCGTTATTGGACAAACTGAACAACGAAATAAAGAAAAAACGGCCCCATATGGGGAAGAAAACAGTTCTGTACCATCACGATAACGCACCATCACACACGTCCTTGAAAGCGATGGCCAAATTGGACCAATTACGATTCGAATTGGTTGCTCATCCGACGTATTCTCCAGATTTGGCCCCCAGCGACTATTATCTGTTCCCAAACCTCAAGCGGAAAGGGAAAGAGATTCACATCGAATGAGGAAGTTATCGCGGAAACCGAGGCGTATTTCGAAGGCTTGGACATTTCGTACTACAGAAAGGGCATCGAAATGTTGGAAAATCGCTATACCAAGTGTATCGCACTCGAAGGCAACTATGTTGAGGAATAAATATAATTTTGCTCAAAAACGCTTGTTTTCATAAAAATCCTTGAACTTTTCATCCCATGTAGTATATACAAAGTGTCTGATATGTTTTGTACAACTGCTCGTGTGAAGGTAAAATGGGTGAAACTGAGTAGAACACTCTTCCGTCATTTTTCAAAAAACCGCGCAAAGTTTTGAGTTATTAATGATTGAAAATGGCCATATAAAAAGGATTCCTTAATTAATAACTAAAAAAATTGCCTGTTATTTGTAAAATGGTAAAGGTCTTTTTTTATTCAGAGTGGCATAATCTATAAGTATATGACAGCTGTTATACCTAGCAACAGATATTAGTATATTGCACCTTGAATTTTGAATCTTGAATCTATCGTTATAGATATAACAGCTGTAACATATCGTTATAGATATAACTTATCGTTATAGAAATAACAGCTGTCATATACTTATATATTAGGCTACTCTGAACAAACAAATCCTTTGCCATTTTGCAAATAATATACAAATTTTTCAGTTATTAAAGAAACTTCTATACATGGTCACTTTCAATAATTAATAACTCGAAATTTTGCGTGGTTGTTTGCAAAATGGCAGAGGACTTATCTGCTCAGTTAAACGCATTCTACCTTCACATGAGCAGTTGTACGAAATGTACCAGATACCTTATATATAATGTAAGTACGAGTAAGTGTATTAAATTTTACCATATTAATTATCGACGGCCATTGTAATTGATTCGGCAACGTGAAGATGGTATGCACGTATTTATGTATCCACATTTTCATAGGTTACAAATATTATAATACATAATAATTCTAAATAATACTTATAAATAAATAACCGTTATAAATATATAATATTTAAAATACTTATTTAACTTTTATAGCCACACGTGAAGATATAGATATATAAATGTGCGTATGCCATCATCTATTGCTCAATCAATTATATTTCCGTCGGTAACTAATACGGCATGGTAAAAAGTTAGAACACTTGTATTTACCGTGTATTTTATAAGTACGTGCTTGTGTGTATATATGTGTGCGTGCGCATAAATGTGTGTGTGTGTGTGTGTGTGTGCGCACGTACGCGCGCATATGTGTGTATGTGTGTTTTTGCTAAGGGCAGATGGAAATCTTCGAAAAACGTTGTAGAGCCCATGCTCTACAGCGTGTAGGATTTATACTCATTAAAACTACTTCCCTTTCCTCCAAGTGGCCTGTTATGTCTTCCTGCGGGACCATCATTAGACCATTAGTCTTTCTCTTTCGAGGTATCGAAGTTTGGTCAGAATCGCGCTGCCCATGCGCTCAACGCCTCCCAGAAGTCCACATTAGCTAATGTACGGTCCACGATAGTCTCCGGAGTTGAATGCTGACCGAGAGCCTCTTGAAGCCTTTCACGTTCTTCGATGAACCGTGGGCGGTGAAAAAACACATGTTCCACGTCTTCAATCGACTTGTAAACTGGAAAAAGTGGAGTATTCTCCAGTTTATATTGATAGAAATAAGTTTGGAAACACCCATAGTTGGCCAGTAGTTAGATGAGGTAGAAGTTTACCTCGCCATGTCGGCGATTCACCCATTTTTTGAGGGACGGTATAAGACGATATGTCCAACGCTCTTTTTGCGATTAGTCCCATTGTTATTGTCACTTCGCGATGGTCAGTGCCCTCTCCTCTACAGTTTTCTTGGCTATTGCGTCCGAAAAGCTGCCGCTCAGTTTCCAAGATGTTGATTGATGATATTCTCGCGACCACGCAAGCTGTATTGTCCCACACAGTGCGGAATGCACTAGCGACTCGCAGTACATTCAGTCAGTGGACCAAAACCACCTTTTGCCTATCAGTTTTCGCTTTCAGAACATCGGGAGCTCCATACAGGAGCTCCTTAGAGCATAATTGAATTTACGACTTTAGTCAGAAGTAACCTTCGGCATTGTTCAGGCCCTCATCTGTTCGGCATTATCCGCGAAAATGCAGTATTGACTCTCGCTCTCTTATTACCTGCATAGATGAGATGTCCTTTAAGGTGATATTGTAAACGATTCCGAACTGTGACGGGATCAGCACGCCAGCCAAAAGGAACTAAAATAATCGATAATGCAGGTCGCAGTAATGCAGTTCTTGATACAGTTATACTGCTTGATACAGTTATACAGTTATACTGCACTACCGATATACTGTTATATCAATATTACGCAAATATTACACAAATGTTTATGATTTAGGGTTAGCAAATCTGTTTCGAGATGACTTAATGTCAACTAACCGTGAATTGACCTATGCCAACAAAGGCGAATATGTGCATAATATTTGATATTTATAATAAATATTATATTCTGCAATCATATAATCCTTGCATTTTGCAAAGCGCTTACAGTATATTCGGCTTACAGTATATTATATTTATTTATTAATAAATACCAGAAATTGCGCGCGGCATATTATTATACAATATTTCGTTTTTTAAATGTTACATAATATTAAGTAAAATTGATTTGCGTTGATAATTGCATTAACCCCTTAACCTACAACTACGGGCATAGCCCGTAGTAGATGATCGGGCCAAACGTGAATATTACGGGCATAGCAAGTAGTAGATGATTGTCCCAAACGTAAATATTACGGGCGTAGCCCGTAGTAGATGATCGGGATTTGTAGAATATTTGGTAAGGGATGTAATAATTTTGGTAGATGCAAGGCCCGAAATTTTCAAATTTAAATCGTAGGTTAAGGGGTTAAAATAAGTACCACTTGCAGACTTTGTTTTTTTTCATCATGGGTTAATTTTAAACTGGGTAAATAAATGTTTATGCTGTGATTTTAGAAATACATTATACATCACAGCAAGGTCTTTTGTGACATAATATATTGTTATGATAAATATTTCACGTTAAACAAAATGGTGTGGTAATGAATATTATTGAAAGCAAGCAGATTTCATATCTGAATGACTACTGCTTTAAATAGTCTTATAATATTTCCATATATGACAGTGAACTTTTATATGTCATTGCGTGTTATTTCAATAATCAGTTCCTGACATTCTATATTATTGAAAACAAACAAATTGTATATGTGAATTATTTACTGTTTTTGCTTTTAATAATTTTATAATACCTCCATACATGACAGCGAGGTCTTATATGTCATTGTGTACTATTATAATAACCAGTTCACATTATGCTAGATACCTCTGACATTTTATATGACTGAAAGTAAGTAGTTTCGTATCTGAATTAATGCTTTTGTTTTCAATAATGTTATAATATTTTCATACATGACAGCAAGGTCTTATATATCATTGCATACTGTTGCGATAACCAGTTCACGTCATACTAGATACCCCTAGTATTCTATATCATTCAAAGTTAGCAAATTTTATGTTTGAATTACTGCCTTTATTTCCACTAATCTCATAATATTTTTATATATGATAATAAACTCTTATATGTCATTGCGTACTATTGCAATCACAATGCCACTTGATGTCTCAAATATGTATTTTTTTCTCATTTTTAATGCTGCATGACATTTAGACATATCTATAATATTAATTGATAAGCCCACGTTAACAACAACGTCTTTGGTATTTTAAAATATATATTATAGTATTTAGAAATGTTAATCTTATATGAAGATATTTTTTTAACCAGCTCATATCGTTTTAGACGCTTCTAGCATACTTGTTATGATAAACATACGTTACATATGTATTCTCTATTCCGGCACGCCATTACTTCCGTTGGATGTACTATTCTGCTTCTTTCATGGTTATATTGACGTTTCGCGCGTTGATAGTTACACTGTCGCGTACACATATGGCACTGTTGCCACTTCAAGCGATTATCATTTCAAGTCCGCATACGGTAGAGTTGTTCCTACTCCACTTCGTACACAGAGATGTCTATCCGTATGACGATCAAAGAGAGAGAGAGAGAGAGAAAGAGAAAGAGAGAATTTTTGCTCTGACTGGGATAGTGCAAACGAGGATGCCTATGCTTTCTCCGCATGCATCTGACGAGGAAAACCACTTTTATAAGTCACCCATAGCACGTTTTCAGTTTGAGGCAATGCGTAACAGCGTGACAGGACGGCTAAATGCTAAGACGGAGGCCCGAGTTCGTTTTGTGTTGGTAATTATTTTTTCTTTTTTTTATTAAAATAATAATTCTCTAATTATTATGAAAGCGCAAAGAGGCAACAGAAAAATAAATAACTACTTAAATAGCCGATATTTTTATTGATTCGTCTGTAACGTAAGGTTATTGATGATAATGAAGTTTGATGAAAAAAAGATATTAATATCAATTGATAACTAATTTTCTTTTTACACAAATAAGTTTATTAACATTAGGTGTGATTTGTCTGAACCAATATTTTTATATTTATCGCGACTCATTTTCGACATACAAATATAATGTCATTAAATATATATGCACGCACGTATCTTGGCAGCACGAATGAGAAGAAGATGAAATAAAGAATCGAGGCGTCGATTATTGTCTGGCTTGCATGGAACGTTCAAGCAATTCTTGCGTGTAAATCAGACTTCGCGAATTACACTGATTAGGTTAAAAGCGGAAGTTGCGTGGATATAAATATTAATTCCGGAAATTAGTTCACGTACAATGTTAATAAATATATTTACGCAGGAGAAAATTATGAATTAATATCATTATTTTCATCAAATTATTCATTATCTTCTTCCAGTAATATTTCCAATTCTCCATTTTCAAACTTTTTCGTCTGAATTGTTTCAAATGGAGCATATTCCCCATAAGCTTCCATTAGCAAACGATAACTTTCAGCAGAAGATTTCTTGAAATGATAGCAGAAAAATAATGCTTTCCGCAAATGCTCTTTTTTTTGCACAAAACCCGACATCTTCAATGATGTAAAGAATTGTGTTCTTAATCTTACTTTGTATATAGAATAAACAAAAATTTAGACAATTTTAACATTAGGCGCTTGAATTAATTCGTATTTTTTTTTGCTACAAAAACTCATTTATTTTAAAAGAACGATTATATCTTATTATATCTTATTCAAATTCATTGTCCTTCGCAAGTTACAACCTTTTTCCACTTTTCGGATAACAGAGATTCCGTAATAGAAAAATTTAGGTTTTTTCGGGGCTATCCAGTCATCGGGCCATTTTTTAATATCTTGGGAAGAACTGAAGTGCTGCTTAAAAAGGCCATACTGCTGCATCGACCGAAACGAAATGGTAATATGAAGAAGCAACGTCTGGTGAATAGGGCGGGTGGGGTAAAACATTCTATTCAAGTGCTCCCAGGATTTCCTTCACTGGTGTTGCAATATGTAGTCCAGCATTGCCATAGAGAAAAATTATTTTGTTATATCTTTTGGCATATTGCGGCCGATTTTCTTTGAGTGCTCGATTCAAATGTCAAATGGAGTAATTATCATTGGTAGCGTTCAGCATTGATGATTTGACTCGGTTGTAGCAATTTATAATACAATACATCGATTTCCGTTTCTGTCTTAGAAGCAGCAATTCACAAATGGTTAAACGTTTCGCAATGTCTCTTTCTTTCAATTCATATGGGACCTAGTTTCCTATCTTCTGGATCCATTCCTCTGAGAGCATTCCCATTGCTTTTAAACGCTTGCTAACGGTTGACTTATCGACATTTAGTGTTTCCGACAATTTTTTGAGCGTTTGATGTGAATCTTCTTCCAGTAACTCTTCCAATTCTCCATTTTCACACTTTTTCATCTGACCAGGGCGCTCTTTGTTATCATATCAAAATCGTTACCTTTGAATCGTCTAAACCAATCTCTGCAAATTGTTTCAGATGGAGCATACTCCCCATAAACCTCCACTAGCAAACGATGACTTTCAGCAGCAGATTTCTTGAGATGATAGCAGAAAAGTAATGCTTTCCGCAAATGCTTTTTTTTGATACGACACCCGACATCTTCATTGAAATGAAGAATTGTATTCTTTGCACTACGATCTAATGTCACACACTGATTATTAAAGCCTATTGAGAGTACTTTCATATATATCAACAGTCACTTTCGGCCATGTTGAAATAGTACAACTATTGACCTCTGTTAGTCAACAGCGAGAATTAATTCATGCACCTAATATTTATTTTTCTTATTGAGTATGCCTCTTTTAGCTCACAAAACACTTAAAAATTACTATTTCATTAAAAAACAAAAGAGAAAAAATCACGCGAAAATTAACGCGAAGAACCGAAGTCGGACCTGCGCCTTAACAATCAAACACTTTATCGCGTAGCAATTGACATTAATACGCTATTGTCTTATATTAGTCTTTTATCATTATAGCGTCTCCACTTTATAAAAAGTTTTTTCTACCGCATACACAGCATCCGTACATTTTTCGAATTTTCCCCTTGTATTCTCTGTAATTAATTTAAATTAAATGTAATTATGAAACTATCACATTTATTGCTACACGTATTTAAATGAACGTCATATGTTTGATGGCTGCGTTCAGGAGAATAAACAGCTAGATTTCCGCCGCGCTTTGCAACTATTGTAAATACTGTAAATATCAATTTATTTATTTATTATATCGCTGAAAGACATAATCGTATGCATACCTTTCTAAAGTTAGCGTACAAGAAATGTACGCTGAAATAACAGTTCGCAATACGACGCCGTCGTGCTGAGAGGTATACATACGGATAAAAGATATTTATACATATTATATATATGTCACATATATGAAATGATTGACTGCGTTCACCAGAAAATGCTTAATAAGTGTTTTGCGTTGCGCTGCCAGCAGCTGTGCAACAGTTTTAACATTTTCTGCTGAAAGACCAGCGGTTTACGCTTTTCCAATATGTTTATTAAGTGGTTGTCATTTTTTCCAGTATGATATGCTGGATCACTCAGTGAATATGTTGTTGAGCAGCATAAATTGCGAAGTGTCGTTCTGTCAAAAATTTTCCAAGTTGCAAAGCGCAATGAAAAGCTTTTACTATCTGCTGCTTCTGCTGTACACAGCCATTATAACGAACTACGTCCTCTTAAATACGTGTATCAGTAGATGAGACATTTTAATTATTTATAGAAAATAAGAGGAAAATTTGGAAAATATATTAATGCTGCCATCCGATAGAAAAAGCTATTTATAAGATAGGAAGGCTATAATGTAAAAAGGCTAATATAAGACGGTAACATTAATGTATTAATATCAATGATCAAGGACATTATCTGTGGCGAGAAGTGCCAAAAAGCTCGCGACTCTGTGAATGCACGTGTGCAGTTTGTTTTGAAACAGAAACGCTGGTCAGTTTTGGACACGTCGCGTGAGAGTTTATCTCTCTCTCTCTCTCTCTCTCTCTCTCTCTCTCTTCTGTCGCAGTTCCCAAGACAGGGACAGAGATCCCGGTTTAAGCGGAAAAAAGTGCGATCGGTAGTTCGGGGAATCGTTGGTTCTATGGTTGAACACGCTCAGTCACACCGAGAGACCGAGTGTGTGTGTATGCATAAGTGGAGGGGTAAGAATGTGAGCGAATTGACTCTCGAAATCGCACTATTATTTAAACTAATGATGCAAGATGAGAGAGAGAGAGAGAGAGAGAGAGAGGGGGGGGGGGGATATCATTTCCCTTTNTTGCTCTGACTCGTTTGATGCGATTCGAGTTAATGATGCGACGTCTAACTCGAGCTAGTCAACGTCATTTTCCCTCTCGTTATTATGTGAATAAAGACACTATTTTCAAATCTGCATTCAAGTGAATTATATGTTTTTTTATTTCTTACAACAAAAAGAAATCAATATTTTATAATTAGAAAATGTATTTGTCATGTTCTATATCGGTACTATTGTAATTTGGAGCTGTAGCATACAAACTACGTATATACAACTCTAATCAGGTTTAACATTACAACTGTGGTAACAACTCGTTGTATAAAATGAATAGCAACCATGCAGACGACTTTGAAAAATATTATAAAGACATCGCATAATTATATGGGACAATATAATAAAAAAAAATGCAATTACAAAGAAGTGATACGCGTGTAAAATGTACAAACGGTACATTACAGTGCGCGGACGCATTCCGAATGTTGACTGTGGCATATGGTGAAGCTACCTTGGACCGAAGCAACGTTTACCGGTGGTACAAAATGTTCTCAGAGGGCCGAGAAGATGTGAACGACGAAGAGCGTGCCGGAAGCCCGAGCACGTCAACAACAGACGAAAACATTGATGAAGTGAAGAAAATAGTATTGGCCAATCGTCGAATCACCGTTAGAGAAGTTGCTGAGGACCTAAACATATCGATTGGCTCGTGCCATTCGATTTTTACCAATGATTTGAGCATGAAACGGGTCGCCGCGAAATTTGTACCAACGCCCCTGCTCACACATCGTTGCTTATGCGCGAATTTTTGGCCAAAAAACAACACACTAATGATGCTGCAGCCACCGTATTCCCCAGACCTAGCCCCCTGTGACTTTTTCTTGTTCCCGAAACTGAAGAGGCACATGAAAGGACGACGCTACGCTACGATTGAGGAGATAAAGACGGCATCGAAGGAGGAGCTGAACAAGATCACAAAAAATGATTTTTTGAAGTGCTTTGAGGATTGGAAAAAACGTTGGCACAAGTGTATAATATCTGATGGAGATTACTTTGAAGGGGACAAAATAGATATTCATGAATAAATAAATAATTTTTGAAAGAACACAAAATTCGCGATACTTTTTAAACAGACCTCGTATATAAATATTTATATAACGCAATATATCTGGAAATCCTTCCTACATATATGAGCCGTTTATTTTGAAAGTGGCCTAAGTCCATTTATACTTAAATTGAGATATTTGAGGGTTTGTGTTTCAATGCAATTAAAAATATACGTACAGGATACTAATGAGTCATACTGCTTAAGAGTATCTAAAGGAGTTAAATTTATAGTTCCTATTAGAATAATGACAATTATTAAGTGAATAATATGCGTTTTCTCACCAAGAATGCAGTTAGGCCACTTTCAAAATTAACAACCAGATTCCTTATAAAATTTGAAGGAGCCCAAGTCCATTCAACATAATTTAAGATGCTTCAAATTGAAAAAATCAATACTCAATTTATTTTATATATCTTTACAACACTTCAAAAACATAATTTATGCGATTCAAAACGTTTTTTAACTACATAAATTACAAAACAATTTACTGTTCATCTACACTTTGTGTGTGTGAAAGGGATTTGAAGAAGTCATGATCACGCGCAACGTGCCGCGGCATGCCACCTCAGCCACTAGGCTACACGCGACTAGCGCCATCCACAATCTAGGTCACCGTTACAGCTCGAAGGTCCTTGCCCATCGAAACCGTTAGTGAGGCCCACCGGTCCGAAAACACACAGTGAGCATCAGCTGCCAGCCTCGACGGCGCCAGTTGCACAGGTCGCGGGGCCTCTAATCCACCGCAATGACCTGTCGACCACTGGGACCGAGGTGAACCCAGTCCCTTCCAGGCGAACCGATTCACCTCCTACCGCACACGCCGAAGCATCTTCCAGTAGGGGAAGATTGGCTTGCGCTCCGACCCCAAGGTCTACCAATTTTTTTCTGTTGGACGTTTGACTCTCATCCGAGCTTATGCTTGCGCATAAGCCGGACTTCACTCCCGTTAAAAGGTTAGCTACCCGTCCTAGCCGGGTAATCGAATTAAGGGTGTTGCCCACTAACCGTTACGGTTTTTCAACGGGTTACGTGCGAATGCGCCATTGGTGCAGCGCAGGATGCCTTTTGGATTGCTCCGAAATGACAGGGCTTTTCCCTCGCTTCTGTATGATGTCTCGTGTAATCATAGGCCGCCGAAGCATCCTCATAATACGAGACTATCGTTGGCGGGTGAACACCCTTTGGCCATTTAGTCATCATCGGAGGCCTGTGGTCACGGCCTCCTCATTCCCACCGTGTCGGTGACACGGTAATGTTCGACGGGCATTTTAATCATTGAGAGGCTGTGCTCTCTTATATTCGTTCAAGGTTCTGTCGTCATTCCTTTACGCAAGGGGAGTGTGGAAACCTGATAGACAGCACCCCCGCATTCTTCCAGGTTATGAAACGGAAATTCGTTCGAGTGGGTGTTCACTAATAATCAGAGACCGTAGTCTCCTCATGCCAACGACGTAGACAAAGTACTAATCCCGGAGGGCCATAGCCCTTTCATATTTAGAGGATTCTGTCATCATTCAATGTCCCCGAAGGGACTCAGAACCTCAAAAGTCGCTGCATTGCGCAGCAACACGAGCGGCATCTGACTGGGTACTTCGGGGTCGTCAATCCTGTACCGTAGGCGAGCCCGCAGAACAGGCGCATACGCTACGGCCCCCTGAGAGAACTGCCAAAGGACAAGAGTAAGGCGAGTCCACAGGGGTCCGACTGCATGTACGGCGTCCTCCGCTCCTCCACCCGGCGGTTAGTACCCCGTCTGCTTCTCGCCGCCATTCAGAGCGGGGCTATACACGTGAAGGGGACGCGGGGCTCGCCTCGACAATCCCTGATCGCTTGCGGCACGCGGTCTCCGCTGTGTTACAACATAAAAACAAACTCGCCGACTTAAATAGGTGCTCTTGAGGAACGCGTTACCCTACCCGCGATAAAGCCTTTTCGGAGGCCTACGCCCTTGTGACAAGAGCTTCGAGCTGCCACATCACAGTACACATCATATATCTATGTTAAATGTTTAATAGACATCCATCGTGAAAGTGATATGAATCTCCATTAGAAGTCTATCTGATTTCCTTTAAGGTAGACGTCGCATGGAGCTATGAAAGTTGTATGGGCTTCTATTGGACGTCATGTTCGGTGTGAATTCATACAGTTGATTTTTCAAAACTTTAAACCATGATATCAAACAATATTCAAAAATAATTTCAAAAAAAAATTTTTGATTCGTAATTATTTGCATCTTTGACGGAGCTGTTCTAATAATGAGTTCTAATGAAATTAAAATATGCTCATTACATTATATAATAACTTTATTATTTAATGATCAGCGTGTCTTCAGTATTTAATATATTAGAGGGTTGCTTTAGTTAATGCCGCCGTCCTCAAGTTTCAATAGTTATACATATCATTTGTAAACAACATCCAGTCAACAAAGGTTGTTTTTGTGTACAGATAAAAAGTAAAATGAATATGGAAAGCAATAATGAATTTGTCTGACATGTGCTTCTTCAATACTTTGACTTGAAGAAAAGTGCAGCTGATGCTTATTAATTGCTTCTGGACACTGGCGAAGCTGCTCCTTCGAAAAGAACGTGTAGAAAATGGATGCAACGTTTCAAATAAGGTGATAATGAAGTTCAAGACAAGAAACGTTAAGGGCAGCCAAACAAATTTGATGACGAGGAACTGCAGGAGTTATTGGATGAAAATCCGGCACAGACTCGGAGTTGACAAGATAACCGTTCCGAGGCGGCTGCATGGGGCCTTAGGGAAAGTCCATAAGGAAGGAAAATGTGTGCTTCATCGATTGTCAGAGAGCTCGAAGTTGAATCGCTTGAACATTTGCATTTCCTTGCTTGCTAAACATAGGAAGAAAAGCTTTTTGTAGCGTATCACTACTGAGAACGGGAAATGGATCTATTATGAAACGGAAGAAGTCGTGGGTGGATCCCGGTCAACCTTCAACATCGACACCAAAGAGAAATATTTACGGAAAGAATGTAATGCTTTGCATTTAGTGAGATATGGAAGGCGTAGTGTATCATGAGCTTTTTAATCCCAATGAAGCGGGTAATGCTCTTTTTTTTTATCAACGCCAACTGGAGCGATTGAACGAATAGATTCAAAAAGGGTGTCAATAGCCAGTAATAAGTGGAAAGTGATCTTTCAACATGACAACGTTAGACCGTATCTGGCAAGAACGGTTAAAGAAACATTGATAGACCTGGAATGGGAAGTTCTCCCGCACCCAGCGTATTCTCCCAATCTTGCTTCTTCTAATTCTCACCTGTTTCGCTCCATGCAACATGCCCCGGAAGACACGCACTTCGCTAACTTCGACGAACTACAAAAATTGGTCAATAATTGGCTCGCTTCAAAAAACATTATTCTTTCGACGAGGGATCCAGTTTTTACAAGAAAGATGGCAAAAAGTAGTCGAACGCGATAGCAGTTACCTTGATTGATGTCCAATTATATTATATTATGAAAATAATAAATATTACAACTAAGAAAACGGCACGTATTAATGCTACCCCCTAATACATGGTATATTATTATGTCAATTAATTTAAAGCGAAATATTACTCACTTATCCACTCGTTCCTACTCTTTCTTCGAATAATTAATCATTTTGTTTCCATATGTGCCAAAACAACAGCCAAAATAACGGCCAAATTTTAAAACTTAATATTAGCTTTAATAATATAAACAACATTATCATTCTCTTAATTTTATAATTGTAACTCTGCAACATGACTTAGCAGCAGAGAATCTTTCGGTACTTCTTTTTTCTTATCCTTCTTTTCTCTCACTCTTCCTCCTCTTCTCTCTCTCTCTCTCTCTCTCTCTCTCTCTCTCTCTCTCTNCTCTCTCTCTCTCTCTCTCTCTCTCTGTGTGTGCGTGTGTGTGTTTCTATTTTCAGAAATAAACTTCTTCATTTTTTACATGAAATATTTCTTCTTTTCTTACTTTCAGATGAAGGATGCGGTTTCGCAGAAAGGAAACGGTAACATAGCCACTCCCAAGTCCAAACCATCTCTAGAAATATATCGACCCCCAGGTTTGTATTTCGTCATTTCAAATGATGCGCGTGTATCATAAATCTTTAAGAGGATATTCTAGTCTAGACATCCGTTTTTAAATACCGATAGTTAAACTAATATAAATATATTTATATTAGTTTAACTATCGTTGGAACCTCAAAAATTAAATTATTTTACAATACATATTAAAAAAAAAAAAAAATATATATATATATTTTACAATACTTAATATATACAAAATATATATATATATATATATATATATATATATATTTTACAATACTTTCCTTTTTCTTGCTTGTTTAAGTTTAATATATATATATATATATATATATATATTTTACAATACTTTCCTTTTTCTTGCTTGTTTAAGTTTAATATATATATATATATATATATATATATTTTACAATACTTTCCTTTTTCTTGCTTGTTTAAGTTTAATATATATATATATATATATATATATATTTTACAATACTTTCCTTTTTCTTGCTTGTTTAAGTTTAATATATATATATATATATATATATATATTTTACAATACTTTCCTTTTTCTTGCTTGTTTAAGTTTAATATATATATATATATATATATATATATTTTACAATACTTTCCTTTTTCTTGCTTGTTTAAGTTTAATATATATATATATATATATATATATATTTTACAATACTTTCCTTTTTCTTGCTTGTTTAAGTTTAATATATATATATATATATATATATATATTTTACAATACTTTCCTTTTTCTTGCTTGTTTAAGTTTAATATATATATATATATATATATATATATTTTACAATACTTTCCTTTTTCTTGCTTGTTTAAGTTTAATATATATATATATATATATATATATATTTTACAATACTTTCCTTTTTCTTGCTTGTTTAAGTTTAATATATATATATATATATATATATATATTTTACAATACTTTCCTTTTTCTTGCTTGTTTAAGTTTAATATATATATATATATATATATATATATTTTACAATACTTTCCTTTTTCTTGCTTGTTTAAGTTTAATATATATATATATATATATATATATATTTTACAATACTTTCCTTTTTCTTGCTTGTTTAAGTTTAATATATATATATATATATATATATATATTTTACAATACTTTCCTTTTTCTTGCTTGTTTAAGTTTAATATATATATATATATATATATATATATTTTACAATACTTTCCTTTTTCTTGCTTGTTTAAGTTTAATATATATATATATATATATATATATATTTTACAATACTTTCCTTTTTCTTGCTTGTTTAAGTTTAATATATATATATATATATATATATATATTTTACAATACTTTCCTTTTTCTTGCTTGTTTAAGTTTAATATATATATATATATATATATATATATTTTACAATACTTTCCTTTTTCTTGCTTGTTTAAGTTTAATATATATATATATATATATATATATATTTTACAATACTTTCCTTTTTCTTGCTTGTTTAAGTTTAATATATATATATATATATATATATATATTTTACAATACTTTCCTTTTTCTTGCTTGTTTAAGTTTAATATATATATATATATATATATATATATTTTACAATACTTNATGTTCGTTTTGTTCATTAATTTCCAATCAACAAGTAGTACAAGCTTTTTTATACTTCAGACGCTCGTCGTTTCATATCCTGTGTTTGTAAAATCTTCATTTTTTAACAAACGTGCTTGAAAATAATATATCTTGATTGTATTTCGATTTTTATGAAATTATCTTTCTTTATCAGCGCGTTTGATATTCGATTTCTAATTTTATCTATGCATTGTAATACTTGCTATGTAACGGTCAAGACAACACTAAACGCTTATAAGATTTGTCCTTCCAAAATCTCCAACGGTCGATTTAAATTAATATATATATATACACACCACCAAGTTAATCAACAAAATGATAAGCTTGAAAAACTATTATCAGAATAGCCATAATATTAAGTGGTAAACTTAATTCCTGCCGTTTTTTCGTCTATAAAATTAATTTATTTTGAAAGGAAAATGAATGAATATTTTAATCAAAGTAATTTCTTCCATTTTCTACTACTTCTTCTCATTTCTCTAGCAACAGGGCAATCCTCCGGTAGAACGCGGTGTCTTTCAAAGCGACCTATTCATTCACCCATTTTTGGGCTTCTTTGTAACTGAAGAAGTGTGTGTCCGTAAGTGCATGTTGCACCGACCGGAAGAAATGGTAATCTGATGGTGCTATGTCTGTAGAGTATGCTCAATGCGGAAGGACTTCCCATTGAAACTATAGAAGTATCTACTTCACGCCTTTCGCAACATGCGGTCGAGTGTTATCATGCAAAATAATGATTTTTCGTCGATTGTTGGTTACGGATGATCGTTTTTGCATCAACTCATCACTCAATCGGGATAATTGCTGTTGGTAGCGATCATCTGAAACGGTTTCATTTGGACGCAAGAGCTCGTAATACAGCACACCGTCTTGGTCCTACCAAATGCAGAGCAAGGTCTTATGCTCATGAATATTCCTCTTTGGCGTTGAAGTGGATGGTTGGCCGGGGTCCACCCATGATTTCCTCCGCTTGAAATTATTAAAATAAATCCATTTTTCATCGCCAGTCACGTTACGCCTTAAAAATTTCTTTTTTTCTGCCTGGCGAGCAAAGAAGTCGCGATAGACAAACGATTTAAAATGGCATTTTCTGACAACTCATGTAGTAGCCATATCCCTTTCTTATGAATTTTTTCTATAACATGTAAGCGTTTTGAGATGGCTATTAAATAACATTTAACGTTTTCGACAGTTTTAAAAGCGTTTGAGCTGGATTCTCATTGAGCAATTCTTGCAGCTTGATATCTTCAAATTTTTTCGGCTGTCCAGGACGTTCTTTGCCTCTCACGTCAAAATCACCGTTTCGAAAACGTTCAAACCGAACTTTACATGTTTTCGATGGAGTTTCATCACCATCCTTCTCAATCCTGTTGTCCATGTCCAGGCGTGGTGACCTCTCTCATATATATATATCTTCATCACCATACACTTCGGATAATAAGCGATGCGTTTCAGCTGCGATTTTTTGAGATCGAAGAAGTGAAGAAGCACATGTCGAAAAAAACAGCTTATCATGGTTAATGTTTAATCAATTGGAAAATCGCTTTGGTGTCAAGAAATCTAACCAGTGTGGACTGAATCGTTTTCAGCAATGTCTAAACTACACAAGACATGCGACTTCATCGTCAAAACTTGCCAGCGTTGGAGCGGGCACACTCTAGTAGCGAGCGGCAGGAGTTAAGTTTACCACGTAATGCTTGTGCTGCCTTCGAGTACATCAACTTTCGGCCCATGTGCCACAATCTATAAGTTTCTATAATTTCGTTATTTTTTTTGTATTTCGATAAAACCTTCTAGGAACTTATTTTTGAGGAGCATTAAAACATTTATATAAAAGAAAATAAAAATCGATTTTTTTAAAGTTTTAAACTAAAATTCCTTAATGCGTCACTGTGTACGGATGTCATCGTTTAATTTCATGATCACCCTTAGGTGGAAGAGCGGAAGGAACGGCGAACGCTGCTAATCTTCGACTAAACGTGCATGCCAAAGAATTCATTATGAAGCAGAATGATTCTCATTCTTCTAAGTAAGTGTGCATAAGTGAATTATACTTAAATTTTGTAATCTCTAGTAATATACTTCATTAGTGTTACATTGGCTCAACATTGTTCAATATTCGCCAATGTTGAGCCAATGTGACGCCAATGAAGTGTGATCTCGATTAGGGATGATGTATATGAAAATCTGTCTATTATGCTGTATCACTTTTCATCGAAACCGTCCAAATCTCGATAGAGTTTGTACTTAGCTGAATATAAATATATATGAGAATATACAGGGTGTCCCAGACCACCCGTCTCACCCAATTTTTTCGTAAACGCGACATTTTAAAGAAAAATGTTTCAGACAAAAGTTTTGTGACTTCGAGGGGCACATAAGATGGTGTCATTGGTTTGACCTTGGATAGTCGTTTGAAGATCACGTGAAGGTCACCTTTAATTTCTTAAATGGAAACCCCCATTTTTCAATGCATATTCTTGTAGCTTACCTCGAGAGCTTTCCAAAACGCTATAATGAAACGTTTTTTTAATCAGTACTTTTCGAGTTATGAGGATTGAAAGTTACGGTACCGCCGGCATTAGCATTACCCAGTCGTGATGTATGACATGTCTGATACTGTCACGTAAGGTGTAACAAAATTCTCATTTACCAGCCATGTCGTATTCAAACGCGGAAGCTTGTGATATGATGCTTATTTTAGGTGAATGTGATGGTCAATTTAGAGCAGCTGCAAGATTGTGGCGAGAACGATACCCAGATCGCGCTCCTCATTCGTACAAAGTTTTTTCTCGCTTAGCTAACCGAATTACCAATAAAGGTATTCTTCAACCGGATCACAATAAAGGTAGACAAATTCGACGCCAAGTTAGAGATGAAAGGATGCCGGAGATTCTTGCATCCGCTCAATTGCATCCCCTCAAATGCGAACGCCCTACGACAAGAGATGATATGATTCGTAGAATACGTCTCGCTATTCGTTCTCTACATGTTGATGAAATTCTTCATGCAACAGATAATTTCGAGAAAAGAGTACTTGCTTGCATTGAAGCAAACGGTAGACATTTCGAACACCAGGCCTAATAACATCAGCCACACACACACACACACACACACGCGCGCGCGTACAGCAGAGAGGGTTTGGAGTCGATAAATACTACGGGAGTAACGAACCGTGGGGTCCTTATCTCTGTTGACACACACACATTCACACACACAAACACACAAAGAGGTGTAAATCCGACCGTGCAACCTCCACTTTGGGTAATGCTAATGCCGGCGGTACCGTAAATTTCAACCCTCATAACTCGAAAAGTACTGATTAAAAAAACGTTTCATTATAGCGTTTTGGAAAGCTCTCGAGGTAAGCTACAAGAATATGCATTGAAAAATGGGGGTTTCCATTTAAGAAATTAAAGGTGACCCTCACGTGATGTTCAAACGACTATCCAAGGTCAAACCAATGACACCATCTTATGTGCCTCTCGAAGTCACAAAACTTTTGTCTGAAACATTTTTCTTTAAAATGTCGCGTTTACGAAAAAATCGGGTGAGACAGGTGGTCTGGGACACCCTGTATTCTAAGCAAAACTCTTTAAGTGAATATTCCGAATATATGTCTTTTGACCAGGTCTCGGATTAACACATTGGATCGCTCTCCGTATTATCTACAGCACAGCAAGTCGAGTGGAAATATCCACAGATATATTTATCCTCAGCAGCAACAACAACAGCAGCATCATTTGTCCCGTCATTCTCAAAGTGGTCATCACACTATAGTAAATTCCACATTACGTCAATCCTATCATTTGGACACGTCCGCATCCAGTGGAAACATATTACATGTAAGTAAAGCAACGCGGTAGAAATGCGAATTCTATATATTTGAGATGGATGCAGCTCATAATTTTGCCAAAGAAACTGATACCATTATAGATTGAAATTAATCTGAAAACATTTTACCGTTAGACTGCAGGTCGAGTACATTTTAACGTAGATAAAAACGAAATCAAGACTAATTCCGTAAAATCAGGTAAACTTACCAAGTCGTTATCCTTCGTATCTACTTATGGTCTGAAACGTTCCAAAAGTTTGAATTCGGCTGATGTATTGGCCGCAAAAGCTCTCAGCATTTCCGATGCTTCAGAACTCGGAATATTTCCCACTCCTATTCAAAATATACTTCTGCGAGCAATAGAAGGTAAGAAAATTCGAATTTTATATGTATTGGGAATGTACAATCAAGGAAACGAGAACAGTCTATAAGAGTTAAATGTATGTGGTGAATGGTATTTCTTATAAATTTATATAAGAGGATAATTTGTTTAACAATATTATCGCACGCGCTATTGACTTTGTCAGATTTTCAAACGTACGCGGGGGATTTCCCTTTCATATTAAACCGACCTTGTATCCCAATTATTAATAAGTCCCCGAATTCTCAATCAGTAATTAATATTAATACGTTAATTGACTTTTCTATAAGGTGCGAAAAATACTGCCTCAGTCTCGTTATTCGGTGACGCGGCAGTAGAAGCCTTTGTTTATTTTCAATCCAACACTACGTAAGCGTTTGAGTTAGGAAGAATAATGTCGAAGCCTCGATGGCTGAAATAATAAGACATCACAAGTGGCAAATGTGGAAGTCCACGTTCAATCCTTGGCTGAAGCAATATTTCTCATAATTTAAAGAATAACCAATTAACGTGCTAATATTAATTATTAATTGGGGGTTTGGGAATGAATTAATAATTAAGAAAGAAGGAAGCTTTGGCGTAGAAACTCCTTGCATAAGTTTGATAGTCCGACGAAGCCATCAGCGCGATAAAACTATCAAACATATTATACTCCTATATAAATTTATAAAAAGCTACCGACTATCCGCATTTGATTTTTATAAGCCCTTCTTGTTACCTTAAAAAATTCGCTTACTATTAATTAAGATAATATATTTAATTAAAACTTGAATACACTTGGCTTTGTTTTAATATATTTCATTTGTAATTAAATATGATCGAGAAGTATAAGAACAAGGCAAATAAGATTTGAGGCGGTTGTTAGTACTAATTATTTTATGTAGGAGGATAAATATATGTTTGACAGTGTCAACACACACGCCGACTAGTTCGTCAGTCTTTACAAACATACACGAGGAATTTTCCTTCTGCATCAAACCGACCCTGTATCCTATTAATAATAATTTTATTAATCCCCAATTCCCCAAAACTATTAGTTAATTAAAGTAAGCCTTGATTTGATTTTCTAGAATATTGCAAAAAAATAGTTGCTCCGCTAGGAGTCGAACCTGGAAATTTCCCATTTGCCGGGAGAAACGCCTTATTTTTCTTGATTGTATATCACGAAAGCGTAATACATACTGAATTGTAAATATGATTATATGTTTGTCATGTAACGAAAGTAGGTCCATGGCTATATAAATCATAAAATAGGTCCATGGTTATATAAATCATCTAATATTAGAAAATCAACTGGTGATTATAAAATATATATGACGTTAATCTTTATTCTCTTTAATAGACCCAAATTTTTTGAATGCAAGGACATTGATGGAGCTAGTGCGACACATCCTAGAAAGAGTAGTCGAGAATCGTAAATACGCCGAGCCAGCAGCTAAAATTTGCATCACAATTATAGAGGTCACTATATTTTTCATTCTTTATTATTTTTGTAACATTGAAAATTGCTTATATACCAAGATATTTAGAAAATTACTCTTTAATTTGATAATCTTTAATAAAATAAACACAGTAAAAGATCTTCGTTCACGTGTATAGTTTTCATTTTGTATATGAATGTATCTTAATAATAAATATCTAAGAACATTGCACGATCAATAATATACCGATTTGAACGACGATCTTAACAAATAATTCAGGGGGAAATATATATTTAACTTGTAATACACTTTATGTGCTAGAAAGAAACGAAAGAAACGTTTTTGGAATCCTTGTTAAACACATGCCAACAATGGTATCAGGATCGCGCTAGGATATTGCACGACGATATGAGCTGTCATCGATATTCAGCTTTTATGACATTTCTTAACGAGATGTATTGCCAGGTATGGAATCTAGAATTGACTAATCATGGTTGAAGAAAATACGTTATGTGATTTAGACACAATCATTAATCGTGAGGAATGTTTATCGTCCAATTGCAGCTGAAGCGACGACAACTACAACTCAAGACGCAACAAGAGGGAGTTTCACCAGGGCGCGTGCTCCTCACACTTTTGTGGAAATGTTGTCAGGATTGTTTAAAGCCGCCAGTCATCAACTCACTCGCTGAAGTAAGACGATATAAATCTGCGAATGTCACAGAACATTAAATCAATACTCCGTAACAAAAAAAAATCGAAATACTATTCATACGATATCATAGATGTGCTGTTTTTTCTTTTCTTCGGTAACTGTTTATAAAAGATATACCTCACATATTATTTTG
This sequence comes from Dinoponera quadriceps, assembly GCF_001313825.1. Lineage (NCBI taxonomy): Eukaryota > Metazoa > Arthropoda > Insecta > Hymenoptera > Formicidae > Dinoponera > Dinoponera quadriceps. The sequence goes on from NW_014554268.1 coordinate 116,591, forward strand.
ATTTTAATATAAGTGAGGAAAAAATATAAAGACCCTGTAATATCTCGAAAAATAAAAGCTTTATAGAAAACTGTTCCTCAGATAAAAGTTATACAGTTTAAAATGATCTATTTACTGATCTTATCAGTTTTATCTTGGGTGACGTCGACAAAATCAGGGCAAGGTCACCTTAAATTTTTTAAATGAAACCCTTTACTTTTTATTGCATATTCTTACAGCCCTTCTTCAAACCTTTTCAGAGCACTATAATTTTATTTATTTTAAGCAAGTTATTCCGAAGTTATTGAGCTTTTTATGATAAGATGTTTAGCGAAGGTAAGATCGAAAGATATTCCAGCTAACTAAAACAAGATCGCAGAACGATTTAACCAAAAAAATAAAATCGGTAATTGTCCAGCCAAATAAGGCAAGAATGGTAATTGTCTAGCTAACGAAGGCAAGATTGGTAATTATCCAACTAACGAAGGCAAAATCGATAGTAGATCAAACCGACGAAAACAAGATCGGCAATTATCCAGCCAACTTAGATGAGATTGGCCATTCTCAAGTTGACAAAAGCAAGATCGGTAGTAGATCCAACCAACGAAGACAAGATCGGTGATAGATCCAGTCAATTAAGGCAAGATTGGCAATTGTCCACTCTATTAAGGCAAGACTGAAAAAGTTTATAGCAATTGTTCAAAATGTCCACTAGCAAAAGATTGACAAGCTATCCTATCGTAAAAAAATAAAACGGCATTTTGAATATATTCAATAGGGATCAGAGCAGCTTCATCAAGAATCCGACTTCGTAAAACTTCCAAATTTTGTAGATTTGTTTTGTAAACTCTGTCTTTTAAATTGCCCTACAGGAAATAATAATAATCGATAAGTGATAAATCTGTCGATCGAGGAGGCCTTTCTATAGGTTCTCTTTTACCTATCCATCGATGAGGAAATATTGTGTTCAGATAATTACGGATGTCCCTTCTGTAATGTGGCACAGTATTTTGTTGAAAATATATATACTCAAAGTTGTCACCCATGATTACTTGTATCGTTGAAACGATTTCGTTTTTTAGTATATTCTCATATTTTATTGTTGTTAGATTCCCTTCAATAAAGAATGAATCCTTGAGAACATTATTCAGAATGCCTGTGCAAATATTCAATTTTTCTTGATATAACATATATTTCTTTAATCCAGTATGAACTTGTATCTGAATCAGAGTCTACAACTGTGTCGATTAATGTGGCCATTTAACTGAAATGTTTTACTTTATCTGAAAATACTATATTTGATATAATCTTATATACCAGGTGTATGCATAAGTTTTTTCCGGTTTAACTAAGAGATGGCGCCAGCGGAAAGTACGCAGCGTATTAATTTGACACATACGTCATTTTGTTCGTCTGACATTTAAAACTACAAACACACACAAGTTGAGTCCGCCAAAAACTAGCGTCTTTGTTTTATCGTTCAGTGATAATATCGAGTTTCGTGCATGAAAAAGAACATTTGCAGCATGCATTGCTTTTCTTATTTAATCAAAAGAAAAAGGCTGTTGAAAGTCATCGTTTGCTGGTAGAAACATATGGTGAACACGCTCCATCGATTAGAACATGTGAGACATGGTTTCGACAATTTAAAAATGGTGATTTCAATGTGAAAGACAGTGAGCGCTCTGGTAGACCACAAAAATGCGAAGACGAGCAATTGCAGGAGTTATTGGATGATGACCCAACTCAAACTCAACGGCAATTAGCAGAAGCATTACATGTATCACAAGAAACAATCAGCAGACGTTTACGAGCAATGGGAAAGATCAATAAACTCGGTAAATGGGTCCCACACAATTTGAATGAACGTCAAATGGAAAATCGCAAAGTCACTTGTGAAATGCTGCTTCAACGCCACGAAAGGAAATCATTTTTGTATCGAATTGTGACGGGTGACGAAAAATGGATTTATTTTGAAAACCCGAAGCGGAAAAAATCGTGGCTTTCACCTGGCGAAGCCGGTCCATCAACACCAAGGCCAAATCGCTTCGGCAAGAAGACCATGCTCTGTGTCTGGTGGGACCAGAGCGGTATTGTGTATTATGAACTCTTGAAGCCCGGCGAAACCGTTAATACACAACGCTATCGCCAACAAATGATTAATTTAAACCACGCATTAATCGAAAGACGACCGGAATGGGCCAGAAGACATGGCAAAGTGATTTTGTTACACGACAATGCGCCGTCTCACACAGCAAAACCAGTGAAAGACACCTTGAAATCGCTTGGATGGGACATTCTTCCGCACCCGCCGTACTCCCCAGACCTGGCGCCATCTGACTATCACCTCTTCGCATCAATGGGGCACGCGCTCGCAGAGCAGCACTTCAGCAATTTCGAGGAAGTTGGAAAATGGCTCGACGAATGGTTTGCCGCAAAAGACAAGCAGTTTTTCTGGCATGGTATTCATAAATTACCTGAAAGATGGGCGAAATGTGTAGAAACCGATGGCCAATATTTTGAATAAAAAAAAAATTAATTTCCCTTGAAAATTACGTGTTTTTTTTTACCAAAAAACCGGAAAAAACTTATGCATACACCTGGTATATAGTTAAAATTCTTGTCAATTCTATCATCAACTAACAAAATTCAATATGCCTTTCAAAATTATCATTTACCAGGTGTAGAAGTATGAAACCGGAATTTTTTTGTAAAAATTACACGTCTGTTGTTTAAAAATGATAAAAAATATTTTATTCAAAATAACGTCCATTGCTATTTATACATTTTTCCCACCTCTCCGACAGTTTATGAATGCCACGCTAAAAAAACATTTCTTCTTTTGAAGCGAACCAGCTATCGAGCCATTTTCGTACATTTTCATACGAATTGAAGCGTTGTTCAGCGAGAGCTGTCCCATTGATGTGAATAGAAGATAATCGGACGAAGCCAAGTCTGAAGAATAAGCCGCTGGCGTTAGTATTTCCCAACTGAACGCCTTGATCGTTTCCCTGACCCGTTTTGCTGTGTGTGATGGGGCATTATCATGGAGCAAAATGACTTTGTCTTGCCTTTTTTCCATATTCCGGTCGTTTTTCACGCGATTTAAATCGATCATTTGCTGTTGGTAGCGATCAGTGTTAACGGTTTCACCAGGTTTTAGCAGCTCATAATAGATTACACCCTTCTGATCCCACCAAACACAGAGCATTGTCTTCTTTCCAAAGCGACTGCAGTGGATGTCGATGGTTCGCCTGGATTCACCCATGATTTCTGACGCTTAGGATTCTCAAAATATATCCATTTTTCATCACCTGTCACGATACGATGGACTTTCTTTTGTATCTGTCGAGCAGTATTTCACAAGTGGTTTTTTGATTTTTTTGCTGTCTTTCATTCAGTTCATGCGGAACTCATTTTCCCACTTTCTGAATCATGGCTTTCAAACGAATTGAGACAGCTTTCTGCGTCACATTCAATTCATCCGGGAGTTCTTGTTGAGTTTGAGTATCATCTTCATCCAATAAGGCTTGCAATTCGTTGTCTACGAACTTTTTAGGTGGTTTCCCACGCTTTTCGTTTCTCACGTCAAAATCACCACTTTTGAATTTTTTGAACCACTCGAAACACTGTGTTTTACCAAGAGCATGTTCACCGTAAGCTTCGACAAACATTCGATGCGATTCTGCAGCAGTTTTTTTCAAATGATAACAAAAAACCAATGCTGTCTGCAAATTGTAGTTCGTAGGCACAAAACTCGACATGTTTAAGGTTATAGAAAAATATACCGGTGTACGGAACTTGGGTTGTTGTGTGTTGAAAATCTTCGTCAGCTGTTAGAGGGAGATGATGGCGCTGCAGAAGCGGTCTTACGGTCTCTAAACTGATGGCTAGCACCATCTATAGGGAAATTCCGGTTTCATACTTCTACACCTGGTGATTTTTGTAGAATGTGGAATTTGTTAGGTGTACAAATTAATTCTTGGCCTTTTAAAATGAAAATTAACGTTTATTTATTCAAATTTAGTATACACTTTTACCCTTTAACTTGTACGCTCGAGTTAATTCGAGCGCGCTAAACAGGCAAAACTGTGCACACTCGAGATAATTCGAGCGGCGTTGTATTTTATGCTGCTATAATTTTTCACACTCAAATATAATCGAGAATTGAAAATAACAATGTGAAAGCAAAGAAAAAAATTTTGTTACATAATAAAATATTGATTTTTTTTGGCCGGTTCTTTTCAAAAAAACTGTGCGTTAAGGGGTTAATTAACAAAGTAATATTCAGTAGCATTTATATATTTTTTTCCATCTTTCGGGTAGATAACGAATCCCCTCTCAGTAAAAGGATGCCGATTTAAAGTCAATAAAGTCGGTAATGCATTTTTCGACCTCTTTGAACGTTTTGAAATGAGAATATGTTAAATAGTGTTGGAGGGACAGGAATAAGTGAAAATTTGACGGGGCTAGATCTGATAAATATCGCCGGATGTAGCAAAATTTCCCATCTCAACGAATCAAGCGTGTCCGTGATTTTTTTTTTAGTGCAATAGAATGACCGACTTAGGCCCGTTGCCCGTAAAAGTCACTTTTTACACGTGCTAGAAGATATTGCACCTTCCCCTAATATCTCAACAAACATTTTCTTTGCCCCAGCCGTGTTTTTTTTCTAAACTGAAACGCGAAGAGCAAACAGTACCTAATGTGTTGTTTGTCAGACATTATCGTGTTTACTGCGCTCACGATGAATTGTTTGAGGTTATGTCAGCTACATATTCCGGTTTTATGGTTTATTGTATTGGTATTATACAGCTCTAAAGTTCACGGCAAAAATTTTCCGCTTAAATAAGCGTTACAATTGATTTAATATTAAGGCCGAGAATTAATTTACACATCCAATATAAGGGTGAATTTGAATAATTTTCAATTTTTTAAGTATAGACTTTTGATCTATGTCATGTCATGTTGCTATCCTATTTCGCGGATAGAATAATGCTAGTTTTCGATGAAAGATTGCACAACACCTAATAATTTTTTTGGATTTGTTGCTCATGATGGTCCACCTAGTATTGCACGATTTTTCACATTTCTAATCCTCAAAACGCCTTATTCTCTCAACGGTAGAATTTGAAATGGCAGTATCTTGATTACATAGTTTCATTAAAAAGTCGCTTCATATCATTGTAGAATCTTAATCGATCATCTCATACTTTCAACATCAAAAGAGATACGTGTTCTCGTTCTGAAAGACGTAACATATTGACAAGCAAAAGTGGTAAAAATTATTCAAATCAATAAAATTAATATTTAGATAAATTCAAAGTTACTGTAAAAACAGTGCTGAAGAATGATGAACATTCAATAAAATACAATTCAGGACAACTAGTTTAAAACTGTTTTTAACACTATTGAACAGTATTAACAATATTGAAAGAAGTAAAGGAATTTCAGTCAATTTCACGACCCACTAAACTGTAATGAATAATAGTGTTAAATAAATTAGCTTAAAAAGTAAGACTTGAACAAAAGAATAGTTAATATAACAAAAAATTAAACAGCTCAAGTAAATCAAGTGCTTAATGCAATAATAATATCTCGACTTAAAATATAGGATTGTGAAGAAAAGTCGTACTGCCGCACGTAATGCCGCAAATGAATAAGCACCGTAACAAGCTAAGTCGTCGGTTCATTAATTCGTTTGGGCTAATGTATTTATACGCTCAAAGGATAGGCCGGATCATGCAGGCATGCATAGTAGATCGAATCATGCCGATCTTATCTCAGTTGGCTGGGCATTTATTGATTTTGTCTTTGTTGGATGGATTATTTTCCAATCTTGCTTTCGTGAGTTACACATCTTATCATAAAAAGTTGGATAACTTCGAGATTTCGATTTACATAAAGTAGATAAAATTAGTTGACTGAATCCACCATCGATCTTACCTTCATTGGTTGAATCCATCATTGATTTTGCCTTTGTTGGCTAGATCCACCATTGATCTTGTTTTAGTCGGCTAGACAATTGTCGATCTTGCTTTAGTTGGCTAAATTACAATTACTGATCTTGCTTTTATTGACTGCATTATCCTCCGATCTTGCCTTCGTGGTTTAAACATTTTACCATAATAAACTCAATAACTTCAGAATAGCTTATTTAAAGAGAGTAAAATTGTAGTATTTTGAAACAGTCTGAAGAAGGGTATAAGAATATCTAATTAAACATAAGGTCCCGTTAAAAAAATTCAAGGTGACCTTGTCTTGACTTGGGTGATGCCAAAATCAAACTAATAAGATCAGTAAATATATCTTTTTAAACCATATAACTTTTATCCAAAACAATTTTCTTTAAAACTTATTTTTTCGAGATATTTCAAGGTCCCGATATTTTTTCCTCATCCTGTATATATGTGGGCATTTGAAAAGTTCGCGACCTACCGTATAAAGGTTAATATTGTGTTTTTGTTTTTTATTGTGGCGCCGCGATCGTCTTACGAACAGCTATGAAGTATTAAGTCGATTTTTCGAGTTGTTAGAAATAGTTGTTTAAACAAAACCATCTCAGTGTATTGTTGAAAATGATGGAAATTGAACATCGTGCAGTAATTAATTATTTTGATATAAAACAGAAAAAGAGGGTATTGTAATCAGGTTGGCGAGTATTAAAATCTTATTGGATAAAGTAGTACCTAAAATTGGAACAAATGGGGAACACCCTGGCTACACATTTTGTTCCGCGATGGGATAAAAATACTAGAGCATCGCTGGATCAAATGTATTGAAGTATAAAGTATATTGAAAAATAAAAATCATTTCAGAGAAAAGTCAATTTTTCATTATCAGGCCGCGAACTTTTCAAATTGTCCACGTATTATATAGAATCCGGAGTCATTTGAATTTTGAATCATGTAAGGTCGCATGTAGTACTTGAGATATATCACTTTAAAGTTCTATAATTTTATATTGAATTACAATGAGAATGAACTGTTCTTCACTACTGTCACTTCAAAATATATATACCTATACAAAATTACATAACATACAAACATATCGTGTGCTATTCTTCTTTGATTATATTTGTTATTTACATGCATCAGTCTTTCAAAATATATTATACGTTTTAGTTTACGAACGGTCTATTAGAAATATTCTAATCTTTCATCTTACTAAATTGATAAATATATCATGTATTAAAATAAAAAGATCCTAAAAAATTCAGCAAGGACCTTCCGCAAGATTTGAGCTTAAATGATTTATCATTGGAATTTTTTTTTTGTAAATTTTGCTAAAGATCTAAACTCTAATCTTGTATATTTTTGCTAATTTTTTAAAAATTTGTTATTTTTGCGTATATGATGCGTTCCAGAAGACACGCGTATATCTTCCAGATATCCTACGGATATGATTCAGAGATATACTTCAAAGATATGCGGAATATCCAGAGAATATCCTGTTACATTCCTTATATTTTTCTGAATGTCCTAAACCACATAGCACACTTCATTCAAGGGATATTCTACAGACATCATTTTGAGATATTGCAATAACCATCGCATAAGACATCGCAAGATAGTCTCAGTTATACAGCGGATAATGCAAACGACAAATGCACAAATATCCATCTACGTGATATCCAACCGATATCTTAAGCGATGTTCAAAAAATACCCTATTAAGCTCAAGAAATCGCACGATATATTATTATGTGCTCAAATACATACAGCAATCACACATCATTTTGACGTTTAATTTTGGTTTATCACTAACCATTATTTACGACATTAACTGACGTTTTCAAGACATAAAAATGACCGTCTAATGTCACAAAAAGTTGACTTCACTAAATGTACATATTTTGACATTATTTATATTATTTATATGTTTTTCATATACATTTTTATATACAAAAGTAAAGATTTTTTGTATTTAACACATTTTACTGAACTAAAAGAAATTAATCATTGTAATGGAACATTGTAATGTTCCAAACAAACTGTTCAATGTTTCAATCAATAAATACTCTTGTTTTACTTTTCAAATAATTTCATTGTTTAGTAAAAAAATTGTTTTATATAATTTATTTATTAAACTTTATCATTTAGATTAAATTATCTGAAAAAAAATAAAATTTTGTCGTTAAAAATAGGTACTTTTTATCATATTCAGTTGTAAAATCAAGTCTACTTTGATAATCATCATTATTCACAACTTGGTGAAGAGACATTCGATAAGGGTGAAACTTGTTTTGATTCAAATTGCACCAGATACTGACACAACTAACTTCAAAATCTATTCTTCAGTGACTTAAGAGATCATGAGTGTTCAATTGTGCCGGTGCAAGAATTTCTGCTGTTTTTCATCCCTAACTGCAGATCTGTCGACCTTTGTTATGTTGAGGCTGAACTACACCTTTGTTTCTAATTTGGTTAGCCAAATATGAAAAAAACATTACGCGAGTGAGGAGTCGACCAGGAAAACGCTCTCGCCACAATTTTTTAGCTGCAGCGAATGCACCTCGACATTCACCCAAAATTCAAAAATTCAACAAATCATATGCTTCTTCATTCGAATAAGACATGGCTCTAGCTGTGATATGAATTAACCCAAATTAAATTATTTCGAAAGGAGGATTAGTGCGCATGCGCGCGCGTATGTGTGTGTATTTAAATCTTTATCCTTTCATTACGGTTGTCACCTAAAATCTCTTTGAAAATTTGTTTTCGATATGTTTCTCAATGTCTCTTTCTCTCAATTCATGTGAGATCTAGTTTCCTAGCTTCTGAATCATTCCTATTGCTTTTAAACATTTGATAACGGTTGACTTATCGACTTTTAGTGTTTCTGACAACTCTTTGAGCGTCTGATATGAATCTTCTTTCAGTAATACGTCCAATTCTCCGTCTTCAAACTTTTTCGGCTAACTAGGGCGCTCTTTATCATTCAGGTCAAAATCGTTATCTTTGAAATGTCTAAATCAATCTCTGCAAGTTGTTTGAGGTAGAGTATGCTTCCCATAAGCCTCCATTAGCAAACGATGACTTTCATCAGCAGATTTCTGAAAGCAGAATAGTAATATTTTCTGCAAATGCTCTTCTTTTGGTACGAAATCCAATATTTTCAATGTAAGTTTCTCATACCCAAATGTTTGTATAGGATATTGAACACACGTTCAGATGAGAAACTCAAAGCCGCAGTTGTTAATTCATGCATGTAATTCATGCAATTTCACTTTGAGGTCATCCAACACGATTCCATGGATTTTTTCACTCATTTCTGATGTAGTCACCTCATTTGGATGACCACTGCGTCGTGCATCAAATGTGCTGGTACGACCACGTTTAAACTCAGCAATCCAGTTATATACGATTACACTCGACGGAGCAGACTCCTCCAAAGTTTTTTGGAAGTTCTCAATCATTTCTCGCGGTTGCAAGCCTTTCAAATAAAAATGAATTACTGCACGAATTTCAGTTTTTTTCCATTATTACAAAATATCAGCGTTATGTGCTTTCGGTGGTTGTCACAAATATACTGATTGTCATAGCTGTCTGCAACTGTGTAATGAAAGGTTTGAAGGTTAGCACTACTGGAAATTCACGGCGCATTGGAAGTGGCAACATCACTAATGTGTCATTCTAAAGACTTATTAACTTGGTAATAACACTAAATGTGGTTCGGCATTCGAAAAAAATACTTCTTTCAAACAAATTTTTACATGATTCGATATTAATTTATCTGATGTTGACGCTGTAATAAAAATATTACACGAGTTAAATAATATTTTCTACACTTTCGAAATAAACGTTCCTGTAATTTCTTTTAATATAATAAAAATAAGCGACAACAATCTATTATTAGCGGAAATAGTCAACAATATAGTATAATTATTCGTAGTTGCTGATATAATTTTTATTGCAGATTCTAACTTTTTTACATCATTATATGATAAAGTATGACTAGATTGAAATTCTAATTGGAATTCACTCTAATCCTAATTATAAATATTTTCCATTCCATATCTATCAGTATATTTTACATTTGCAATAAATATATACTGTTTATTTATCAGATTTACGTGAAATTGTGATTGTTATAAGTATATTCGTGATAAATACCATCTAGGCCTCGATAAGCGAATTCTCACCGAAATATTACGCGCTGTCCAGCAAGTAGAAAGTTCCAGATTCGACTTCTGACTAAGGCAGTATTTTTCGCAATACAGAGAATTAAATAATGATTTGATAATTGCTTATATGAAAGTATATTTTAGAAACTTTTGAACAAATTATTTCGCTGTACACACATATATTATTGTTATACAGAGTACACTGAAAGTCTGGATACTGCCGAATATCTCATAGACAATGTAATTAAAGAAAATATATTCCAGATAAAAATTATTTGGTTTAACTGCCTTACGATTTAAGTTCCGATGGCGCGGGCCATAAGTGACTGTAAGGTCGGTCACACGTCGAGCCATTTACGGTTTGGCCGAGCGTTCGAAGTTGTGCAAATCGCAGACATCCTATGATTTGTAAATACATGTTTAAGGTACGGTTAACTTAAAGTAGGTTAAGGTAAGGTTAATTTTACTTTGCAAGATGTCTGATAAATAATTACAATCAATTGATCATTGAACAAGAAAGATTTATTGTCTTGAAGTGAATAATAAATTAATAACACTTTTATTTTTATTTCTAAATAAACAGATATTGAAGAATATCATCGTTTTTATAAAATTTACAAAAATTTAACAATCTTCGATAGTATGATATTTTTCAAAACATTTTGGTACATGTAATGTCGCGTGTGGCCCGATTAGCTCTACAACGTCTCTAAGACGTGGCGCGGTCGACCTACCACGTCTCTGATACGACTTATTCATGTTCGGCGCGATCAACATACCACGTCTCTGATACGACTTATTGATGTTTGGCCCGGTCGACATATCACGTCTCTGACACGACATTGTAAGCTAAGGGGTTAAAAAGATCTATTTACCGATCTCATCAGTTTAATTTTAGATAGATGCGTCAAGATTAAATAAAGGTCAACTTCATTTTTTTTAATGAGATCATATAGTTTTATTTATACAAATCTATTCTTTTGTTCATACTATGTATAAAAGTATTGAGGTAAGATCATTGAAAAATAAATACTCGAGATATTTTACTTTTTATTTTGATATTTTCAGTACAAAATATGAAATATTTCATAAAATCATCAATATTCTTATATGAACTTTTCGATAAAATTACTTTAATAATTTTGTATATAGAATTACAGGTGAAATCAAACGCTGTAATCAAACATAGATAAACTTAAAAAAAATTCATTGCACTTTGCAAATGCATCGAAGCCCCAATATGCACTAATTAATATCTATATCGTAGCTCTTCTAAAACGCGAAAAATTTGAACAATATGTTGACAGGAAGCAATCTTTAAAATATGTTATAATAAAATAAATATATGTAATACATAGAATTTTTACAATATTTAATGAACAGATTATCATTTAAAATATTCTATTGTATGATCATATTTATTTGTTAATAATTTTTTAATAAACAATGAGCGATGGCTAAAAAACTTTTCAAACCTTATTCAGGAAGGTGACTTTGACAATATATATCAAGGTCAGATTCATTGGAGGTAACTTTTTTGGTATTTTCACTCGTTTATTATAATGTACGCACAGCAATTGGCCTATGTGAACATAAGAAATGTAAAAAAAGAAGAATAATAACGTATAATATGAATTATACGTTTGATTGCAAAAATAAACGACTGTGTAATTAGATATAAAATTACAACATTTTTGGGCATGATTTCCGAAGCCTGTGTGAACCACGATTCATTTCTTAGGACGGTAAATCCATGACCCACTTTAGTGGATCCAACCATCCATGAATAACCTTAGTAGATATGAAGAAGCAAGGAGAGGAGTTAATTGATATTTATACCACTTTATTTATATTACTTTATTACTTTTAATTTTTTATCAAATATAATTTTATAAATCTTTTAATTCTAGATACGCGATTTTGGAATGCATCTTGTCCCCATTATTTAATATGTTGATATATTATAAGGGTAGGCAACAAGTCTTTATCCAGTTTGTAAAACTACGCGAAGTAACAAAACGTATTTTAATATTCTAAAAGTTTTCATCAAAACGACTCATTAAAAATTGGTTTGCGACCCACTAGTGGATTGCGACCCACATTTTGAAAATTCCTATCTTAAAGCTATATATCCCAGGAACTACATATGAATTCTGTGATTCAAAGTACAAGTAAGTCATGATTCCACTCTCTATAACAGGCTTCGAAAAAAAAATGCAACTTTCGGTCAGATTTTGGAATGCATGTCCATTTTCTTCTCTTTGTCGCTTGTGACATAGCCTCCGAGCGCATAACTGAGGTTCACGACACTTCACATTAAAAACCAGGCCAAACCATGAGAAGGATCCTCTGCTACATCAATAATGTATATGAAACAATTAGATTAAAGGAAAAAGTTATATATATAATTCCATGTTATATACATCTCCCTTATTTCATTGCGTGTAAATTTAACGTAAGATACTTATTTTTAATATGAAAGAGAGTTTGACCCACAGATATAATATATCTAGACCGAGTTTTGAAGAGTGGGAGTCGAAATGCACGTAGAAAAGGATGCATTCACTATTTTGAATTCTTTGTGTTCTCTCTCGTTCGTGACACGTGCACAGACCATGCAAACGAAAGAGAACGCAAGGGACGCAAAATAGCGAGTGCATCTATTTTTTACGTAAATCTCGATTCCTATTTCTGAAATAAAGGTAAACGCTGAGTTTAGATCAGAGCTGAGCAAGCAATGCACTTTTCAACCGATTTTCAGGAAACTTAGTTTTATATTGTTCCTTTTGCCTCCTTATCTCACGCGCAGGCAACACACCGCTCGAGTCGAGTTGAGGAACGTGGTTGCCGTATATCATGCTATGGAATTCGTAGAAGGGAGAAGAATCAGAAGACTTATGAATTTTTTGTTAAAGATATTATATTTTTATTAAATTTTTATTTTAATTGTGAATATTTGTTTTTAATAGTTTTCCACATCACCTATAAGGTACTATTACTAACGTGTTTTTTTTTTTTTTCAAGTAGTATCCTTAGTAGGCGTAGTTCACTAATAACTGAAAAGACACTGATTGGACAGAAGCAGAATGTTCTTCATATATTATATGTTTCTCATTCTCTCATTCTACTTCTGTCCAGTCAATTTTTTAGTTACTGGTGGACTAGGCCTATCTGGGAATATCGTTCAAAAAAAACGTGTCAGCAATAGTGCATAAAACAAATATTCATGATTAAAATAAAAATATAATAAATAATAAAACATCTTTAAAAAAAGATCCATAGGTTTCCTGATTTTTCTTCCTTTTACAGGCCTTATAGCACAATATGCGATGACCACGAATTTGAGGCTCGTACAGTTCGTTGGCTAGGCGCGGGATAATAAGACAATAAGACAAGGGGAACAACCCGAGGCGCAGCCTATCGAAAATCGGCTGAAAAGTTCATCGTTTGCCGAACTCTATATATATTACGTCTATGGCCCGATCTGATTATATTCATGGATTGGCCGTTCCTGACATAAAGCACGTCGCGAGTTCCAGGATTGATTGTTATATCGCGGGCGATAAGAAGAGAAAATGGGTGTGCATTACGAAATCTAGCCGAAAGTTATGTTTCTTGCCTGCCGTGGCTTGCTCTATAACATATATAAAAATGAAAGAGATCCATGAGGTAGCGTAAATAATTATCCAAAGATCCATAGCGTAAATAATTAATCTGAATATTTTTATTTGTAAAATTTGTAAATTATTTGTAAATAAATAATTAACCTGTTTTATTATTTTTAATTTTAACACGGATATTTGTATACCGTAGACGAATTGCCTGTTCCTTATCCTCACATGTATCGGCAAGGACTTGGATGCAGAATTGCCTGCGCAACTACAACAGCTGCTCGGAAGTGTACGCGATGCTTTCTTAGCGGAAGAAACGACAACGTTACCATCGGTCAAAAAGACGCTCCTGCAATTGATTGAACTCCACGCCGCCCATTGGCAGTTACCGGCACCAGCAGTGGTTTACTATTATCCCAGTTCGAATTCCAAGTAACTGCAAGCTTCTTTTGCTCGCGGTTTTTCCGTCCGTTTTCCTGAAATAATGCGTGAGTGGATTCATGCGAGAGTATGGGTTTGTTTTTGGTTTTTTGTATCAGATTGACCAATATTTCCCTGAACAAGATATTTACAATACGAGAGTTATTTCGAAAGTTTACATATAAAAACATAGAATTAATTTCTGAAATTGGCTTTATTGCTTCTCAAAATATTCTCTGTTATACTTAATATACTTTTCCACTCGACGAAACCAATTGTCGAAGCATTTTATCAATTTTTCTGGAGACACTCCAGACACCAGATTTTCGAATGCTTCCACCGCCGCATAAGCCGTATTAAACTTCAAATAATTTTTATCCTTGATGTATAGAAATTAGAAATTGTAGAGTAGTCTCAAGTTGGGACTGTAAGGCGGATAAGTAATCAATTGTATACGGGCAGTGACCCAAACCTATTTTGTTGTATTTTCTGCGTTACATAACGATACGTTATCTTATTGCAAGATAATGCACGATTTTTACGAATTTTTCAAATACAATCGGCAGGCAAATTATTGTGTACCCCTCAGTATTAACTGTAAGATTTTTAAGCGCAACAGGCATAACAAAACCAATTTTCCTGAAGAACAATGTAATCATTTTCTTGCCAACATTTCGGCTGCGCTTCACTTTTGTTGGATGTGGCTCGTCTAGGAACATCCACATATTCGATTGTCGCTTGCTTTCTGGTTCATAGCAGTAAATTCACGATTCGTCACCTGTTACGATGTCATACACTGCTTTGAACCGACCGTGATCATACTGTTTAATTATTTCTTTGCTCCATTGACACACGCCTTTTTTGGGTTTCCATTAAATTGTGCGATATCCAACAGGCATATTGCTTTTTGATGCTAAAATCATTTAGGATGGTTTTGATTTGAGTCATTAATGTCTACAGATGCCTTAATTTTTCTGTAGATCGTGCGATGGTTTTCCTATAATAAATTGCGCACAATATCGACGTTCTCTGGAATGATCGTCGTGGCAAAACAGCTTTCACAGGATTCATCATCGAGCTCTATTTGACTGTGTTTGAAGTTCGCGTACCGCTTATAAACAATTTTTTGGGATTTTGCTTCATTGCCAAAGAGCGAAGATTTTCATTGTAGCGGAGTTAGCGACTTCTTAAAGACATAAAAAATCATTTCGCAGAAGTTTTCTTGCGATAAATTTTTTTTCGGAAATATCAGCTTTGAACGCGTTTCATGGTTGAACGAATAAATATTTTTTGCGTCAAAAGGCAAAGAATCATTAAATATATGAAATTAAAAAAACCTATTAATTAAGAAACCTGTCAATAATTTTGATATGACATAACATCTAATGCCATTTTGTGAAGACTTTCGGAGCAATCTACAAATACCGGACACGCAAACTCCTTTAAATCATTTGATCACATAAAATAATATGTTAAGTACCATGCGAAAATATGAAAGTGATGATTATTTTGCATTATTAATTCTTCTCTCGTTGTACGATCATGAACAGTTTGCTGAGTGTACAGTTCGAGATAATCTCGTTCCTTTTAACAAAATTCTTGTTAAAAATTCTGTATGCAATACGAATAAATAAGTTCTTTTACATCGGAAAAGTTTACGATATTGGGGAATCCCAACAATAACGAATAGTTAATAAATCAATTATTGCAGACTTATTGCAGAGACATGATGTAAAACCTTTCATTTTCTAAATGAAGAAACGGTTATGCGGATATAAGCGCTACGAAACAACATGTATGATCTCGTTTTTCAAATATGATCGCTTCTTTGCGAATCGCTGATTCGTGCCAAGGGCGAGAAAAGACCGTCAAACGGCCGAGTGTTAAACGCGATTTCTCTTTGCATTGAGTCATAACACAAATTCGCGTCATCAGCCGTTGCGCACGCATACAATTCTGTTACTCGTTCACGAGATTACGCCGAACTTTCTTAAATCTCGATGAATCATATAGATTCCTTTTGTCTAATTAAGACGCGTCTATATTAAATTACGAAAATGTCTGCAAACTCAGTCAGAGAATCAAAAGATCGGTTTTTATTTTGGGCTCATTTACCAATTCAGGTAAGACTCATAGATATTATGCTCATAAATAGTGCTCATACGTATCGCGATTATTAACCAGATAGCATAAAATATTTCAGAATCATCTTGTATGTCGAAGATAAAGAGTCTTAGGATGTCTTGAGCACATTCAGAATGTTTGAGCACTATTTAGGTAATTATTGTATAATTATGATTAGTAATTATATTGAACAATGCCATTTCAAAAGAGATATAAAGACATTTTATCTCAAAGAAAAATATGGAAAGGCTTATAAGAAACGAGCATAGATTGTTGGTACGAATAAATTTATACGGGAGGATTATATATTTATATAGGATAATATATTTTTAACGGTGTTATTTCATGCCGGATGTCGGATGTCGGATTATACAAATGTAAGCGGGGAATCTCCCTCCTACGTCAAACCGATTCTGTATTATAATTATTAATTAAATTACGATATACCAAAATAATAATTATCTGTTTGTGCGTTAATTGACTTTCTAAAAGTTGTTAAAATCTCCGCGTACGTATGTAAATGTCTGACAAACCCGCCAGCGCATGCGATGACAGTGTTAAATATATTATCCTGTCAAATATATTATCCACTTATTTAAATTTATTCGCACCAACAACCTGTGCTCGGTTCTTAGAGGCCTCTCTATGTTTTCCTTTGATTGCATATCTCAAGAACTTAATACAATTTATATATTACATTCTGTTTATATATATTATATATATAAATATATTCATAAATAAATAAATATATATTTAGCGTTTACCGCTATTTAATAAAGAACGTGTACACAATAATGCTGGGGCGTTTGAAATAAATGTAAAAACTTTAATGGGTTTAACAGAGTAAATTCGCGCACGAAGGGGAACGACGACGTCGATGGCGAAAAGGCCGACGGGAGCGCGCGTCCGCGATGTTTGGAATTTCAAACGAGAATGAGTGGAGCCGCAGAGCAAAAAAATAAAATAATAAGTAAAACAAAACAAGAAGGAACAAATATGTGTGCGAAAACAAGCCGTTGCCTTGATTACAAAATATAATCGCCGCCGTTTGTTTTAACCGCCACATAT
>NW_014554268.1:135117-147267 GCF_001313825.1 Dinoponera quadriceps
TTGCTTCGACTACTAGTTTCTTAATTCTCGTCGTCGTCGTCGTGCCAATAAAAAAAATCTGAAACTATTGTAACTTTATAGCATTTTTCCAACATAAGGCCCAAAGGCAAAAATCCACCTTTTTACCGTTATATCTCAACCCTCAAGACGGTTGGGCCTGTTCCAGGTCGATTACCATCATGAGACATGACTTAATCGAAAGCAAATTTAAAAAGGAATAAAATAAAAAAACAAAAAAAAATCAAAGGTGACGTACTTTAAGAAATTCCGATTTTAAACTTTAAAATCTCAAAATAAGGGTGAAAACTACCCCCTAAAATTTTATAAATATTTTTTTCAGATTCTACGGGAAAAATGCTATAAAGTTACAATGGTTTCAGATTTTTTTTATTGGCACGACGACGACGACGAGAATTAAGAAACTGGTAGTCGAAGCAAAAAATCGAATTTTATGACAGCCATAGAAGCTCATGGTGTGGGTCAAAAAATCCGAAAAAATTCGACAAATGTTTTCTAAAATAATACTACCGACTGCCATAAGTTTCGATCAAATCTAATTTTTGAGCGTACCCCTTTCACAAGGAATGACCCATATATACACGGTGATCTATTTTAATCGACAAACGGAGATATCTCCGAAACTACGCAACCTACGAAAAAAATGTTCGGATAAAAGTTGTTGAGGACAGTGGGGGTCATCTACCTGTACTAATGACCTTGACCTTGAGGTCAGTTTTCAAGGTCAAGGTCACTTTTTTACATGGAACCCCCTATTTTTAATGCCGGATTCAGAAAGAGCGGGAAATTTTACATCCAGATATGTATCAAAGTATAAGGTTAACGTGACTTCCATAGGTCAAATGAAGGTCAAGAAACCACCCCTACCTAACCCCAAGAAGGCTAAACCACCTAACTCTGGGAACAGCGAGTTTAATCGTTTTTTTTTCTTTAAAATAAATTGAACTCCAATCCACAAGTAGACTGATTCACAAGCTCGTGCATTATCTTCGTTGTATTCATGATGTCGATGTTGTCGAACCAGATTTCTATCACGAGCTTATTGAGGTAGGTTTCGAACTGCTCAGTTGTTAGGATGTCTTTCATCTGGGAAACATTTAGTAAAAGCTTTCATGTAGCAAGGTAGTTGTTATGACAAACTACTATCATATCACTAATTTTATTTGCAAGGTAGCCTGCCATACTGAGAAAGTGGCTTTAAAGAGAGTTTAATTCGTTCAAAAAATTGGTAATTGAACTGTACGGGGCAACATTTAAAACTTTAATCTTTAAATTATCTCCTTAAATTATCTACATTTTGAATTTGTCTGAGATTGAAGTATTTAAAGAATTAAAAATTGTATTAATAATAGTGGTTTAGCCTGCTTGGGGTTTGATAGGGGTGGTTTCTTGACCTTCATTTGACCGATGGAAGTCACGTTAACCTTATACTTTGATACATATTTGGATGTAAAATTTCCCGCTCTTTCTGAATCCGGCATTGAAAATAGGGGGTTCCATTTAAAAAAGTGACCTTGACCTTGAAATGATTTTGAAAAGTGACCTCAAAGTCAAGGTCATTAGTACAGATAGATGACCCCTACTGTCCTCGACAACTTTTACCCGAACATTTTTTTCGTAGGTTACGTAGTTTCGGAGATATCTCCGTTTGTCGATTAAAATGGGTCACCGTGTATATATATTAGGCGTTCCGGTTAGTTTTGAAGGCTCACTGTAGATGGCTATAGCTACAAATCAATTAGAGATATTTTGAAAGTTAGTACGTCATTTTAAAGCTTGTACATTTCTACAAATCACATAGGTCCTGTATATTCGTAAATATAATCATATTGTTTAGTGCGATTGAAAATGGAATGTAATAAGGATCATTTTCATCATCTATTACTTTACTGTTTTGATTCAAAGAAAACGGCTGCCGAAGCTTACCGATTCATCTCAGAAACTTATTATGAGTCTACTCCACCAGTTAAAACGTGTGAATACTAGTATCGACGATTTAAAAGTAGTGATTTCGATTTGAAAAGCAAAGAATGTTCGGGTCAACTAAAAATGTTCGAAAATTCCGAATTGTAGGTATTATTAGATGAAAACTCAGCTCAAATGCTTGAAGAATTAGCTATAATATTAAATGTTGGTAAATCAACTGTTTCTGATCGTTTACACGAGAAATGTTTATTGGGAAAGATTCAAAAAGGAGGCAAATGCGTTCCACATAAATTGTTTGAAGTGGCTATTTAAAATCGTTTAACCATTAGCACTTCATTGTTTTCTCGTCACAAAAAATAGCTTTTGTATTCAATTATAACTAGTGATGAAAAATGAATATACTACAATAATTTTAAGCGTAAAAAATTGTGGTTAAATCCAGGCCAATCGTCGACATCGACTCCGAAACGCAACATTCACGAAAGTAAGGTTTTGTTATATATTTGGTAGGACATGAAAGGCGTCATGTATTATGAACTGCTAAAATCGAATCAAACAATCGTTGCTGAACGTTATCAAAAACAATTAATCGATTTGAATCGTGCTTTGAACCAAAAACGTCCAATAACAGCTCAAAGAAAATGCAAAGTAATTTTGTTGCACGACAATGCTCGACTGTACGTTGCAAAAGCAATTAAAGATACGTTATCGGCATTTCAATAGGGAATCATACCACATGCCGCTTGGTATTCACCAAACTGTGCTCCTTCAGATTATTATTTATTTCAATCGATGTAGCACGGCCTTGCTGACTAGTACTTCAAATCATATGATGAAATACAAAATTGGTTTGATGAATAGAATGCTTCGAAAGACGAACATTTCTTTTGCGGAATCCACTTATTGTCAGAAAAGTGGGAAAAAGTTGTAGCTAGCAGTGGAAAATATTTTAAATAAAATATAATTGAACTCTCTAAGAAAACGTGTTATCTTGCAAAATATCTCTTAAAATTAACCGAAACATCTAATATATATATACGTAATTTTCAAGTATTATTTAGATTTTTTTATACTCATGTCCTGATCACATATTTTTGACTTATGTATGATTAGTATATTAACTTTTTTCTATTTAATGTCTATTATTGTTCATTGATTTTTGACGGACTTTGGAGATAAACGTTAAAAATCCTTGGGAGTCTTCGTTCAATTTAAAGACAAGTTCAAATTTAAAACAAGAAATAATTGATAGCAGGCGATATTGAAAAATGTGGTGAATCAATTGTGTCAATTACACGCTCATCATCTCGCTTTTAATGTATACATCTACATTGAATAACGAAGTCCACTTTGTTGGCGGATGGAACGACCCATCCACTGACGACCTTGAAATCATCATTCAACCGGCAGAGACTCGAGAGAGGATTTGCCTTGGGTAATCGATGCCGCGAACTCGAAAACTAGGCCTGCACCCGCAATGACGTTGGCACATCGCATCGCGCATTTCTTATATATATGTCTATTGAAGAGCAGTGTTTCTCAGTTGATGCATCGCGAAACCGTAACGTACCGCGGGCATCCTCGGAAAGTTTTGTATTCTTAACGACATAGGAAGGAAGAAGAATCGTTCAAGCTCTTGTTAATTCCTTTATAGTCCGGAAATATGTAGAAACGCTTGAATTCTATATAAACTCTACAAAATTCTCTGAAATAATCTTAAAATA
Organism: Dinoponera quadriceps; assembly: GCF_001313825.1. Taxonomy (NCBI): domain Eukaryota; kingdom Metazoa; phylum Arthropoda; class Insecta; order Hymenoptera; family Formicidae; genus Dinoponera; species Dinoponera quadriceps. The sequence continues at coordinate 138,786 of NW_014554268.1, forward strand.
AACTTTTGCAATTTATACACATATGTACACATACACACTAACATACATATGCATTTTGCGAGATATCTTTCATATTTTATATATATTGTAAGAAAAGTATCAAAATAAAATATATCTTTGAAAATATTTACTTTTCGATGATTTCACGTACAATATTTTTATATGCAGAACGACTAGAAAAGAATCAATTTATGTTAAAAAAGTCATAGAATTTTATTTAAAAAACGAAGTTGACTTGAAATCTCGCATTTACGCTTTCATCTATAACAAAATTATTGTTGTTATATGTGACGTGCACATTAAAACCATAAAAACCTCATGCTTTATCTTATTTCCTTTGATAATAGCGAAGTTAATGCAGTTATTGTGATACATATACGTTCACTTGCACATGTGCTCACACAAATATACATGTCGATTCTGTATACGAGGTCTGTTCAAAAAGTATCGCGAATTTTGAATTTCCGCGGGTTACGTATATTCGATTTTCGATTTTTTTGTGGCGTTATGTTGGTACTCATGTCCCTCACTTATGCCGACAAATTCGGCCATTTTGAATATTCAGTTTATCTTTGACAGCTGTTTTGCTTGGACGTGTTTTGGCTCGTCTTCGATTTTTGCCTATTCCAAAAAATGGATCAAAGAATCTGTATCAAATTTTGTGTGAATAACAAAATTAAGTGCGCGGACGCATTCCGAATGTTGACTGTGGCATATGTTGAAGCTACCTTGAACCGAAGCAACGTTTATCGGTGGTACAAAATGTTCTCAGAGGGCCGAGAAGATGTGAATGACGAAGAGCGTGCTGGACGCCCTTGCTTACAGTTTTCTTCGATTGCAGGGACGTTGTGCATCATGAGTTCTTGCCACAGGGTAGAGCGGTCAATAAGGAATATTACCTGCAAGTTATGCGCAATTTGCGCAAAGCAATCCGCCAGAAACGCCCGGATTTGTGGAAGAACAAAAATTGGCTTTTGCACCTTGATAACGCCCCTGCTCACACATTGTTACTTGTGCGCGAATTTTTGGCCAAAAACATCACACTAATGATGCCGCAGCCACCGTATTCCCCAGACCTGGCCCCCTGTGATTTTTTCTTGTTCCCGAAACTGAAGAAGCACATGAAAGGACGACGCTACGCTAGGATTGAGGAGATAAAGACAGCATCGAAGGAGGAGCTGAACAAGATCACAAAAAATAATTTTTTGAAGTGCTTCGAGGATTGGAAAAAACGTTGGCACAAGTGTATAATACCTGATGTGGATTACTTTGGAGGAGACAAAATAGATATTCATGAATAAATAAATAATTTTTGAAAAAACACAAAATTCGCGATACTTTTTGAACAGACCTCGTATATGTGAACACCTAGGCACATACAGGATAATTCTGAGATATCTGGTGTTATCTGGTTAATAATTACAATAAGTTTGTTATTTATTCCGAAATTAAGATACTCTATTTTAATATTGTGATTTTACAGGCATTTTCGTAATTTAATATAAGCATGTCTTAATTAGACGAAATGAATCTGGGCGATTAATCGATACATATATCAAAGTGAATGTCGACCTCTAAATTAATTAATCGCGTCGATTAAATAAAATTATATAATGTATATGCATTTATTTACAGGTATCTATAGATATTTTATCGATTATATCTAAAATATTATTTAAAAAGACTAAAGAAAACTAACTTAGAAGTCGACAATGTAATCGCGAAAAAGACAAACGAGAAGGAGAGAGAGAGAGAGAGTGTGTGTGTGTATGTGTGTGTGTGTGTGTGTGCGCAAGTATGGCGTATGTACATGCGCGCGTGTGCGTGCATGCGTACGTGCGCGCGCGTATGTGTCAGAAAGAAGGCGCAGGAAAGGAATAGGAGGAGGAGCAGGGGGACATAGAAGAGGCAGACGGAGGTACGCGCGTTCATGGTAACGAAACAAATAGGCCGGCGACTTTCACCTCGCAACCAAGAGCAACTGTGGTGGAGGCTCAGAACAGTCGCACAGTTAAACTTGCGATCGAAGAGTCAGCTAGTCGCTCTTCGTGGTTCGAGTAAAGGCACCTCCGTTCGTTTCTCCCAGAAACCTTTTTCGAGAAAGCAAACGGTAATCTAATCGCGCTTCAGGAAAGGCGTACGAGGTATATGCCATATACAAGTGTACTTTTCTTGTTCGTTTGTTTGTACCACATTTACATGTGCGCACGTGATCATATACACGGTAATATGATAAAAAAATTGTACGGTGACATTTTATATTTCGTATAACACATAATACATAGAATATCATGAGTACATTTTCCTTCGCTCTTCAGCGTGAACTCGAGCATTTCTTTCGTATAAATAAATCGTGCGTCATTTTTGGTAATTTATCGACAGATCCGTATTTGGAGAATCCAAAGATTCGTATGAACCATTGGTTTGGTGCACTTTTGTGTCGCCTGCTGACTGATAGTACTAGCGAGATCGCAGTAGAGATATAACGACAATGTATTCCCACGGATATTGTTGACACACAAGAGAGAGAGAGAGAGAGAGATCATCGTAAGTGACTCAAGGTGCGACGAACACGCATGTGTTGTGTGTAGCACGAGAGAAATGCATAGGCGTGGATTCGACAAAATCAAGTGACGATATGGTACAGCGACAACGGTCGGCCTGCGGTATCGCTCCGACACATCGTGGGATTGTTTGGATCGCGCTTTGCTGGATCGTGTTACCTACTAAAACCGGTAGGTACAACTGCATCTCTTAAAGAAATTCGTTAAAATTCAGTCGTAATATGAACACGTCTAGTAACGACTCAAATGTATCTTGAGATTGAACATTTCGATATCTTATATGTCACACATTATTAATATTACACTGGTTGCTGATATTATTTGATGGATTGTATTAAATATTAATATATTAGACAAGATTTTCATTTTTGACATTAATTTCTACCTTACGTTTCATATAATTTGTACATGTAATATATACTAAGATATATTTGTACATGTAATTTGTACATGTAATTTATATTAAGATATATTCAGAATAAAATTATTCAGAAAAGTTAGGAAATTAATAATTTCCTAACTTAACGTGTTACACGAGAGAGAGATATGTTTAATCATTTTACTTTTATTCTGTTTTTAATCTGTTTTTAATCATTTTACATTTCGAATACTTTCTAAAAGCATTTTACAATTAACATGAAACATTAACAATTAACACAATTAACGTAAAAAGTATGTTACAATTAACTTGGTTGCTTATAATGATATATCGAACGTTCGTCAATTTCTACAATCTATCACAACATCGGTATATTAGGCGTCGTGCATGTGTATGTGCGCGTGCGTGTGTGCGTGTGCGTGCATGCGTGGTATAATATATTACAATCATATTTATTTTTTTATGTAGAATCATTTCCATTTCTTTAATTAACATATTTGAATATTTTTTAACCCGGTAATAGTAATTTTCTTTTAGTAAACTTCTAGAAAAACTACAGTACCAGAAAATTAAACATGTACACGTATTTTCGATGTATTTTCGTCTCCTGATTACAAATACGATGATAAAATTTGCCGGTCGGCCATATTTCGGCCGCCACATTAAAAAAATATATGAGGAAAACGTTTTATTACGAATATCTTTGAAATTATTAACGTTATAAAAAAAGTTCTTAATCAAGAAAGGCAGGAAATTACGTTTTCTACAAAAAAGGTTATATCTTCATTCATATAACTCTAACCGTTTTTATGTTAGAACGTTTTACAGCATTTACAATCGAATATTTTACATATGTCACGAATTATAGAAGAATATATTTTAGTAATTATTTATTATCTATCATTTACTATTATTATTTATTTTTATTTAATTTGGTTATTGTTTAGATTAACTGACCTACATCCAATGACCTACATCTTGACATATGTTGTTAAGGTCATGTCTTCTCATGCATCCTACTCTACGTCATGGGATAATATTAGGTTGGGGAAAAAGAAATCCATTATTTTTTCGGTAGATGGCTGTAGTGATCGATATCTTGTAAAGTATCGATCAAACGAAAGGTGACATTTCGCACTAAAAAATTCTTTTGTTGTTTGTTGTTTGGTCTATTCAGTTGTGAGTTACAGGGTGTTAAAAATGGAAGTCAACAAAGAGAAAATTCGGTACATTTTAGAGTTTTGCTTTGATAAAGGCGAAAATGCAAGGCGGCTGTAATTGTGAATGGTGTTTATGGCGCCGATACTGTAACAGCCAATTACGTGCAATTTTGGTTTCGTCGATTCCGTTCAGGTATTTTTGATGTTAAAGATGCATCTCGCACAGGTAGGCCCGTCGTCGAAAATGTGGATAAAATCACTGAAATAATGGAAGTTGACCGGCATGTTAGCAGTCGTAGCATCGCCCAGGAGCTAAAGATCGACCATAAAACGGTTTTAAACCATTTGCACAAATCTGGATTCAAAAAGAAGCTCGATGTTTGGGTGCCACACCAATTAACACAAAGAAACATGATGGATCGAATTTCCATCTGCGAAGCCTTGACCAAACGGAATGAAATCGACCCATTTCTTAAATGGATGGTGACTGGGGATGAGAAATGGGTCACATACGACAACATTGTGCGAAAACGATCGTGGTCAAAGCGCGGTAAAGCAGCTCAAACGGTGGCCAAACCAGGACTAACAGCCAGGAAAGTTCTGCTGTGCATTTGGTGGGACTGGAAAGGAATCATTTATTATGAGTTGCTTCCATACGGCCAAACACTAAATTCGGATCTCTACTATCAACAATTGGATCGTTTGAAGCTAGCGATTGACCAGAAACGGCCAGAATTGGCCAACAGGAGAGGTTGTGTTCCATCAGGACAACGCCAGGCCACACGTGTCTATATTGACTCGACAGAAAGTCTGGGAGCTTGGTTGGGAAGTTTGATACAATGGACATTCTTTTGTATCTGTCNGGCCAGAATTGGCCAATAGGAGAGGTGTTGTGTTCCATCAGGACAGGCCACACATGTCTATAGTGATTCGCCAGAAACTCCGGGAGCTAGGTTGGGAAGTTTTGATGCATCCACCATATAGTCCGGCACCGAGCTATTACCATGTTTTTCTTGCATTGCAAAACTTCCTTAGTGATAAGAAATTGGCATCAAGAGAAGATTGCGAAAATCGATTACTAGAGTTTTTCGCCAATAGGGACCAAGACTTCTATGAGAGAGGTATTATGAAGCTACCTTTAAAATGGCAACAATTATAAAACAAAACGGTGCATATTTGACCCAAATCGGACAATCCGAAACATGTTAAATAAAGTTTTGAAGTTCAAGTAAAAATAATGGATTTCTTTTTCCCCAACCTAATATATAAAATTCTAAGTTTGTGACACAGAGAGATGAGAACGAAACCCAAGTGCAATGCCGGCAGGTGTCCAAAAGGTGCAGTTCCCTAGTAGTCCAGGAAAGCAATACCCTCCTGGTAGAAGACCAGAGGGCAAAACCCCCGGTGGCGATTCAGGCGGCGAAGCCCCTCACAGTCAAAAAACAATGTTAAAATAAAAAAATTATAATAAAATTGCAATAAGAAAAAGAAAATGTTACTCTTGTTTATTACGTCACCTGGATTTCAATGATAAATGAATATGTCTATTAAATTTCCACCTTACTATACACGCGCGCGCGCGTGTGTGTATGTGTGTAAATTGATGGGTCTATCTCATACTAAAACAATAGATTCTGATAAGATTAGCAAAGGCTCGTATGCAAGGTTTGAGGTTATACATGCAATACAAATATATACAAGAAAAATTAATGATAAATTCTTTCAACTAATCTAGCGTAGGGGCCTTTGCTAATTTTACCTCAGTTGTTTTAGTATGAAATAGACTCATTAAGTTTAATAAGACAAAGATTTAATAAATATATTCATTTATCATTGAAATTCAGGTGACATAATAAATAAGATTAACATTTTCTTTTTTTTTATTATAATGTTTTTTGACTGCTGGGGGCTTTGCCCCCTGGATCCCCATTAGAAGTTTTGTCCTTTGGATCCCCACTGGGAGCTCCGCCCCTTGGAACCCCACCGGGGACTCCATCCATCGGTCTCCCATTAGGAGGGTTTCGCCTTCCTAATTCTTCTACTAGGGGATTGCATTCTCTGGACACTTCAGAATCTATTATTTTAGTATAGGATAAACTCATCAATTTAATAATGGGAAATATTTAAGAATAAATAAAAACATTTTTCATAAAAAACTCTTTGCATATTATTCAGAGATGTAATTTTGACAACACATGTCAAAATATAAATCATTGGAGGTAGATCAGTTAATCTAAATATTGACAAAAATAAATGAAAATAAATAATAATAGTAAATAATAAATAATTAACAAAATATATTTTTTTATAACGTGACACAAAATATTCGATTGTAAGTGTATAAACCGTTTTAACACGAAAACGGTTGGAGTTACATGAATGAAGATTTTACCTTTTTTTTTGTAGAAAACGTAATTTTCTGCATTTTTTGTTTGAAAACATTTTTTTTAATAATCTTAATAATTTCGGAGATATTTGTAATAAAACGTTTTTCTCACAAGTTTTTTCAAGATGGCGGCCGAAATATGTTCGATCGCCAAATTTTTTTATCGTATTTGTAATTACAAGACAAAAATACATCGAAAATATATTTACACGTTCAATTTTCTACTTTTGTAGCTTTTTTAGATGTTTAACATTTTTTTATGTAAATAGTCATTTAAGGTTATGTATATTCTAATTAAAATTCGCTACTATTAACGAAATATAGCATATTATCAACTATTTTATGGTTAATTATTATTTTGGAACAATGTGGATATAAATTAACTTCTTTATTTTTGAAAAGAATAAGGAGAAACCCAAAAATATTTAGAAAACGAAATAAGCGCATTAAATGTCTTATGGCAGTAGTTCAAATGAATGAAGATATTTTAAAAACACTATTTTATTCCCTTTTTTCAATGGAGTAGCATATTTAAAGACTTGTAAAGAATAATTATTAAAAAAGAATTCAAGGAATATAATATTAAATAACATTCATTTCATAAAAATATAAAATAAGGCTAAAACGCGTTCATACGTTACTAATGTTGGTTCAGGTTTGTAATAATTATTTATTTTTATATTTCTTTATTGCATTATATTAGGTGATTGCTTTAAAACTGGCTGGTTTTTTTCGTTCTTTAAGCATTTATTTTATAAAAAACTTGTTGGGTTACCTTAATTAAAGTATTTTTCCTCGGATGTTACTACTTTCTCCCACCTGTTTGATTAATGTTGAATCCCACGTCGAAAGAATGCCCTATCTTTTGACGATATCCACTCATGTATCCATTTTTGGACTTTCTCATAATTACGGAAGTGTGTATCTTCCAAGGCGTGTTGCATCTACCGAAATAAGTGATAATCACTTTGGGCGAGGTCCGAAGAATACACTAAGTGAAAGAGGATCTCCCATTCCAGTTCTATCAGTGTTTTTTTTTCAACGCCAATGCAACGTGGGGCTGAGCGTTGTCGTGCAGCAGAATCACTTTTCGGCGATTTGATGTTACTAACGGTCTTTTTTCCATTAAATTATCGTTCAAAGTTGTTTTGGTAACGTTCGGCAGTGACCGTTTCTTTGGATTTCAAAAGCTCGTAAAACACTACCCCCTCCATATCCCACAAGATACAAAATGGATATATCCGTTTGGCGTAGATGTTGATGGCTGGCCAGAATCAACCCATGATGTTTTGCGTTTAGAGTTATCGAAATAAAGCCATTTTTCACCCTTAGTTACAATACGCCACAAGAAACTTTTTTTCTGTGCCTTGCAAGCAAAGAAATGGTGATGTTTAGTCAATTCACAATGGCGTTCACGTTCAGTTCGTGTGGCAACCATTTTCCTTCTTTCTGTATTTTCTCCATAACATGCAAACGTCGGGTTATTGTTGACTTATCAACATTGAGCTGTTCAGCTAATTCTTTAAATGTTTGAGTAGAGTTTGAGTAGAGTTTTCATCCAGTAAACTTTGCAATTCGGAATTTTCAAATTTTGTCGACTGACCTGGTCGTTGTTTGTCATGAGAGTCACAATCACCACTTTTGAATCGTCGGAACCATTCTCCACACATAGTTTTGGATGATGCAGACTCACTATAAGTCTGTATTAACAATCGTGAGTTTCAGCTGCACGTTTTTCAAATCGAAATACGAGGTCTGTTCAAAAAGTATCGCGAATTTTGAATTTCCGCGGGTTACGTATATTTGATTTTCGATTTTTTTGTGGCGTTATGTTGGTACTCATGTCCCTCACTTATGCCGACAAGTTCGGCCATTTTGAATATTCAGTTTATCTTTGACAGCTGTTTTGCTTGGACGTGTTTTGGCTCGTCTTCGATTTTTGCCTATTCCAAAAAATGGATCAAAGAATCTAACAAAATTAAGTGCGCGGACG
>NW_014554268.1:147352-168397 GCF_001313825.1 Dinoponera quadriceps
GACCGAAGCAACGTTTATCGGTGGCACAAAATGTTCTCAGAGGACCGAGAAGATGTGAACGACGAAGAGCGTGCCGGACGCCCGAGCACGTCAACAACAGACGAAAACATTGATGAAGTGAAGAAAATAGTATTGGCCAATCGTCGAATCACCGTTAGAGAAGTTGCTGAGGACCTAAACATATCGATTGGCTCGTGCCATTCGATTTTTACTAATGATTTGGGCATGAGACGGGTCGTCGCGAAATTCGTACAAAAATTGCTCAATTTCGACCAAAAACAGCATCGCATTAACATTGCTGGGGAGCTGTTGGCTCTGTCCGCGACGACCCAAATTTGCTCCAGACGGTCATAACTGGTGACGAATCATGGGTTTATGGTTATGACGTGGAAATCAAAGCTCAACCATCCCAATGGAAGCTTCCGCACAAGCCAAGACCGAAAAAAGCGCCCCAAGTTCGGTCGAATGTGAAGGTTTTGCTTACAGTTTTCTTCGATTGCAGGGGCGTGGTGCATCATGAGTTCTTGCCACAAAGTAGAACGGTCAATAAAGAATATTACCTGCAATTTATGCGCAATTTGCGCGAAGCAATCCGCTAGAAACACCCGGATTTNTGTAGAAGTAGTACACATCAGAAAAACAACTTGTCACGGTCCACTTGTAATTGGCTCGTTCGAGACACGTGTCTCAACTAAATATGACGTCTTTTGGCTGGAAGTTATAACATATGGTCACCCTTCAATGATATAAGCGACGTCTGACGGTCCTAAAGTATAAAACACCTAGAGAAACCTGCAGCCGAATAGCGAATTTCAATGCTACCACCTAATATAAATATATAACATAAAGAATATATTTAATCAAAATATGACAAACTAAAAAATTTTTAATCGAGAGTCTATTGTCGAGGTTGAGGGACTTGGTAGGTAAGGGAAAGAAGGGAGAGGGTCAGGTGAATAAGAAGGGACCAGAGGGGAATGGTGTGTCGTTGACGGTGTATTCTCTGTTGATGATAATAATTCTGAAATGCATCTAAGTTGTGTTGCTAACGTGTCGTCGCTAGTCTCGCGGAAATCTCTAGCGGCCAACGCAAGTGCCTGACGCCTCTCTTCTCCACGTAAAGTATTCACTACGGTACGTAGAGGAGTTAATAAAAGGAAAGAGTAGAACGAGCGTAAATTATGCTGAGATTAACGCATACTCGTTAATCGAGATATATTGACTTTCTTGAATCCCTGATGGCTAACTCTGGCTGTCGTCTTGTGACTCGGTTTGTGGATGGCTTAGCCGGCTAGCAGATGCACTCACGAGTTGAGTCGGAACACTATTGCGAAGTGTTAAGCCGAGAGAGATTTTTATACTTGGTCAAATCTATTTACCGAAATACCGAGAAAAATAGTTCACTTAAGAGATCCCGACTAGCACAGCGAGTTGCTCAGGAGAAGAAGAAAAAGTAGTGTAGTTTGGCGGCAAGAGAATAGGGTTTTTATAGGGAAAATTTTGGAAATGGCAGATGACGATCGCCAATAAAGACAATTTTCGTGGCGGAAAGATGTAGGAGATTGGGAAGTTTCCTAATGCAATTTGTGAAACGGTTGGTTTGGAAAACTCTTGACATTGTCGGGATTGCATAAATAATCTTAAGATCTAAATCCTATTGAAGGACTTGAATCCGATTGATCACTTTGATTATGTACCTCACGTGAAGGTAAAAAAGGGGATCGCTTTTATTTTTATGGTATTCGTGTAATAAACGTGTTGGGAAACACATGATGCATTTGATGGCGCGCTATCGTAATCTTATAATTAACCTTTGATCTGAGTTCTTATTGATGGCCCAATGTTAAATTGTCCTCTTTAGCTGTGTCACGGTAGCGCTTGCCCAAATGCGTCTGTTTCCCAATAAAAAAAAGAATTCGTTGTTCGCGAGGCACGCAGGACGAAACGTACCTTCTGTTCAAAAAGTACCTGAAATTGCTCATTTAAATGACGCGCGTTAATGAAATTTCAAAATTCTTTGTACGAAGGTTAATTCAGAAATAAGGTTCCCATCAATTTTACAAATAGACAACATTGTTTATTCTGATAGAAATTTACATCGTTGGAAAGATGAAACTTTGCTCTATTTTTCTACATAATTGCCATCTTTTTCTACGCATTTTTGTAGACGGTGCTCCAATTTCTGTATCCCAATGTCGTAGAACTCCGCCGCCAACCCGTTGAGGAAACGTTTCACCTCTTCTTTGACTTCATCGTCGCTCCGGAAGCATTGGCCACCCAAGTGTTCCTTTAACTTGGGGAACAAGTGATAATCACTAGGCGCGAGGTCCGGACTGTAAGGTGGGTGGGGCATGACAGTTTACCCTAAGTGTGTCAAAAGTTCCTGGGTTTAACGGGTTTGACGGGAGACGTGAGGTCGTGCGTTGTCGTGAAGCAGCGTTACACCGGCTGTCAGTCGTCCTTGCCGGCGGTTCTGGATAGTTCGCCTGAGTTTTCTCAGTGTTGCACGGAGCGACGATGAAATCAAAGAAGAGGTGAAACGCTTCCTCAAGGGGTTGGCGGCGGAGTTTGCGCGGTAGTTTTCGCAGGACAACAACGTCCCCGAACGGCATAGTGTTAAGAATGTAATGTCCGATTTTGTGGCCTTTGCTAAGTACCGAAAATAATTATTTTGTCCACGCGGTTATACGAGATGTGTTCAGAAAATAACGGGAAGTTTTTTGAAAAAAATATTTATTTATTCGTCTACATTAATGTTGTCGCCTTCAAAATAGTCCCAAATTAGATATTATGCATTTGTGCCAGCGCTTCTTCCAACCCTCGAAACACTTCTCAAACTCGATCTTTGGGATAGCCTTTAGCTCTTTCAGCGATGCGCTTTTAATGTCATCTATGCTTGTAAAACGACGGCCCTTTAAGGTTCTCTTTATTTTTGAAAATAGGAAAAAGTCACACGGAGCCATGTCTGGCGAATATGGAGGCTGGGGCATCGTTACAGTATTGTTTTTAGCCAAAAATTCACGAACAAGCAATGAAGTGTTGTTGTGAAATTTTGCTGCCACGCGTTTCATACCCAAAACATTCGAAAAAATTTCATGGCATGAGCCAATCGATATGCCAACATCATCAGCGACTTCTCTGATTGTGATTCGGCGATCGTTCATAACCATTTCTTTCACTTTTTCCACGTTTTCATCGGTTGTTGATGTGCTGGGGCGTCCGGGGCGTTCGTCATCTTCAACGTCTTCACGGCCATCTTGGAAACGCTTATACTATTCGTAAACTCTTGTTTTACTCATAGCAGACTCACCATAGGCCTTTGTTAACATTTCACACACTTTGTTACACATTTTTTACCCAAAATTTTATACAAATTCTTTAATCCATTTTTTTTAACAAGCGAAAATCGCCGAGCTCATAAAAACACGTCTAATCTTAGTGGCTGCCACAGACAAAGTAAACAATGAATACAGCTGAAAATTTTATCTTACTTCAGGGGTATGTATACCAACATAATAAAAAAAAATTTTGACGATCGGACTCNAAATTAGATATTATGCATTTGTGCCAGCGCTTCTTCCAACCCTCGAAACACTTCTCAAACTCGATCTTTGGGATAGCCTTTAGCTCTTTCAGCGATGCGCTTTTAATGTCATCTATGCTTGTAAAACGACGGCCCTTTAAGGTTCTCTTTATTTTTGAAAATAGGAAAAAGTCACACGGAGCCATGTCTGGCGAATATGGAGGCTGGGGCATCGTTACAGTATTGTTTTTAGCCAAAAATTCACGAACAAGCAATGAAGTGTTGTTGTGAAATTTTGCTGCCACGCGTTTCATACCCAAAACATTCGAAAAAATTTCATGGCATGAGCCAATCGATATGCCAACATCATCAGCGACTTCTCTGATTGTGATTCGGCGATCGTTCATAACCATTTCTTTCACTTTTTCCACGTTTTCATCGGTTGTTGATGTGCTGGGGCGTCCGGGGCGTTCGTCATCTTCAACGTCTTCACGGCCATCTTGGAAACGCTTATACTATTCGTAAACTCTTGTTTTACTCATAGCAGACTCACCATAGGCCTTTGTTAACATTTCACACACTTTGTTACACATTTTTTACCCAAAATTTTATACAAATTCTTTAATCCATTTTTTTTAACAAGCGAAAATCGCCGAGCTCATAAAAACACGTCTAATCTTAGTGGCTGCCACAGACAAAGTAAACAATGAATACAGCTGAAAATTTTATCTTACTTCAGGGGTATGTATACCAACATAATAAAAAAAAATTTTGACGATCGGACTCTCCAAACCTGCAAAATTTAAAAATTTCCGTTATTTTATGAACACACTTCGTATGTATCTGAGTTAGATATTCTTAACGTTAGAAAAGATTTTAAAAAATGTGTTGCTCCAAATTATTTGCTATCAAATTATTTGTTCAAACATATACTTTAAGAATGTAACAATCCATGATTTCGTTATTCCTTCCTCAGTGCCGAAAAGCATTATTTTTCCCGCATTGTCAGCGTCACGATAAAATGCGCTTGAGTCGTAATCCAAACGTAGAAAAGACTTTATGTATTTTGTTGCTCACATATATTTATTACCAAATTATTCATTAGAACATGTACTTTAAGAATATATCAATTCTTGATTTTGTTGCTCCGCAGTCGATATCGTGGTTAGGCATGTCTATCAGATACTTTTAACGTTAGCAAAACCTTTAAGTATTTTGTTATTTACATGTATTTGACATCAAAGTATTCGTTGGCACATATACTTTAAAGAAAACCCTTAAGTATTTGTTGCTCACATGTTAGTTATCAAATTATTCGTCAGAATATGCACTTTAACGATAAAGTCCGATTTTTTATTTCATCCTGAGCGCTCAAGAAAATTGTTTTATTCATGCAGTTATAGGTGTCTGAGTTTGAAACTCCTAATATTATAAAAGCCTCTAAGAAATATATTGCTCATAATTATTTGTTAGCAAATTATTCGTCAAAAAATGTGTTGTAAAGATATTTACAGTACTTAATTTTGTTGTTTGTTTTTAAGTGCTGAGGAAATATACTTTATTTGCGCGGACGTGTAGTCGGTAATTTGTCTTAAAGAGTGAATAGATATGCAAATATTTTGATTCACCTTGCAAATAAGTGCGACATCTAACACACGCATTTCGAAGTTTGGTCGTACTATATCGGTCTATGTGGTCTATGTGGAACATTTAAATAATTTTCATTAATAATTTATGAATAATGGTTGGCCATCTACACTCAATATTTAACGTTTGTACTTTGAGAGTACTATCCACCCTCCCCCTTACAAAATGCTAGAATTTGGTTAAAACTTAAAAATTTCGCATCTCTATTGTCCATTTCGCATGGTATCATTGTTAAATTTACGTTGAGAAAACGTAGTAGTCTCGATCGCGTCAGCCGAGTCAGAGAGAAAAAGAGAGAATGCCATTTTTTTCTCTCGTCATATGGATAGACAGCGTCTTTGCGTGCGAAGGGAAAAACGCTAACATGCGCATGACAGACTAAGGCTTGCGATGTTGTATTTCTTATCGATGCTTGGTTTGGAATATCGGACTCAAGCGCGTCTAACCATGCGAACAAAGTAATTGTTTTCGGCACTTATGAAAGAGTAACAAAAATTCAAGCATTTTTAAATTTTAAAATACACGTCTTGACGAATCATTTGGTAGCAAATAATTGCAAGTAACAAATTTCAGTTGTCAATATTTATCACGTTTGGAGTGTCGGAATCAGGTTTCTATGATCACTTGGACAAAACAATTTTTTTCGACACTCAGTCAGGAGTAACAAAACCGGGCATTGTTATATTCTTAAAATAAATGTTAAGTCGAATAATTTGGTAATAAATAATTGCAAGCAATAAAATATTTATTTACAGGCTTTTATAACGTACAGAGTATCCAACTCAGGCGCGTGTGATTACGCAGACAAAATAATTTTATTCAGCACTTAGAAAGCAGCAACAAGTCAAGAATTGTTATATTCTTAAAATATATGTTTTGATGAATAATTTGGTAATAAATAATCGCAACAAATTTCTTAAAGATATTTCTATCGTTTGGTGTTTCGGACTTTGGCACGCATAATTATGCAGATAATGTTGTTAATGTTTTCGGTACTTAGAATGAGCAACAAAATTATTCGTAACATATTTTTAAAGTTCATGTTCTGACAAAGAATTTGATACCGAATAGTCAATAGCAACAAATGCTTTTAATGGTTGTTGAGAATGAGAGTGTTTTATCTGAGACGCTGTACATGTCAAGTAATTATATTTCTCTAACAATGTTATTTTCACGAATTTTTTACTTATTGTCGAAGACTAAAATATAATAATGAATTATCCTATAGTTGCTTTTGTTGCGATTGTTTTTTATTGTATTTGTGGATATTATGTTGGACCTCGTTCCATTAAAATATAAGGTCTAGTAAAAAGTAATCCATTATTTTTGTATCAAATTGGAGGCTTTATTTAACATAGTTACAATTATCCGATTTAGGTCAAATATGCACCGTTTTGTTCGATAACTTGTTGCCATTTCGAAGGTAATTTCATTATGCCTCTTTCATAGAAACCCTCGTCCCTATTGGCAAAAAACTGGGAAAGTCGATTTTCACAAGCTTCTCTTGAGGCGAATTTTTCACCAGCAAAAAATTCGCCATAAACAGGAACAGGTGGTAATCACTTGGTGCCAGGTCCGGACTATAAGGTGGATGCAAAAGAACCTCCCAACCAAGCTTCCGGAGCTTCTGGCGAGTCACTATCGATGAGTGTGGCCTG
Organism: Dinoponera quadriceps; assembly: GCF_001313825.1. Classification (NCBI taxonomy): domain Eukaryota; kingdom Metazoa; phylum Arthropoda; class Insecta; order Hymenoptera; family Formicidae; genus Dinoponera; species Dinoponera quadriceps. The sequence continues at coordinate 154,181 of NW_014554268.1, forward strand.
GCCTTATCCTGATGGAATATAATTCCTCTCCTATTGGCCAAAGCTGGCCGCTTCTGGGCGATTGCTTCCTTCAGACGGTCCAATTGTTGACAGTACAGGTCCGAATTAAGAGTTTGGCCGTAGGGGAGCAGCTCATAGTAGATAATTCCCTGCCAATCCCACTAAATACACAGCAAAATCTTCCTGACCGTCAACCCTGGCTTGGCCACCGTTTGCGCCGGCTCATCGCAATTCGACCACGATCGTTTTCGCTTGACGTTGTCGTAATTGACCCACTTTTCATCACCAGTAACCATCCGCTTCAGAAATGGATCGATTTTGTTGCGATTCAGCAGCGATTCGCAGATGGAAATTCGATCCATGAGGTTTTTTTGCGTTAACTCGTGTGGCACCCACACATCGAGCTTCTTTTTGAATCCAGCCTCATTTAAATGGTTCCAAACGGTTTTTTGTGCAATGTTTAGCTTCTTGGTAATCGAAACGGTGCTTACATGACGGTCGGACTCGACGATTTCCATTATTTTATCAACATTTTTGACAATTGGCCTCCTAAAGCGTGGTGCATCTTTGACATCAAAATTACCGGAACTGAATCGACGAAACTAAAATTGCGCATGATTGGCTCTTACAGTATCAGGACCATAAACACTATTCACATTTTTAGCCGCCTGGCTTGCGTTTTCGCCTTTATCGAAGAAAAACTGTAAAATATGGCGTATTTTCTCTTTGCTGGTGTCCATCTTTGACGCGCGCTCAAATAATACTGAGTTAAGCAATCACAAAACTGTCTGAGAGGTTTTTTTAGTACGAAATCTTATCTTTCTAACGCCATCTGGCGTAATCCGATCGGACTTATACAACGCGAGATACAGATTAGTAAAGCCCTCTATTGGAAAAATAATGAATTACTTTTTATTAGACCTAACATATTGAGCCTATGCATAATTCTGTAGCTAAACTTCGACAAATGACGCAGTTATTTTTCAGCTCGCACATGTGTCAGACATATGGAGTGTCGCGTATGTTGTGAAAGGTGAAATTTGTGCCGACATTTTAAAAAAGTATTCATCGAGTTCTGTGATATCGACGGACACGAATTTTAATTATATTTTGAATATAGGAAGAAAAATGTCCATTTTCGGTGCATTTTGCTTTTTTATTTCCGAAAAGATTGAAACGCGCCGCAAATTCAAAAAAGATTAAAACGCGTCATAAATTCAGGAAAAATATGTGCCGCGTACGTAGAGAATGCGTGAGCGAAAGTGTATCGGAAGTGGTTAATTTCGTGGCGGAGATTTTGATTTCAGAGATTCTCCTTGCTTAGATCGGCCAGTCACCAGATGTCGACCAAATCATGTCTTTAATCGACTTCGACCGACGACTACAGAGATCGGACATAACATTTACCAGTTAACTGTTTCGAGACATTTATGGAAGCTTGGGGTACTAAACATGCTTGATGTTTGGGTGCCGCACAAACTGAGAGAAAAAAAATTTAATGAACAGAATTTCGACTTGCGATTCGTTGCTCCAAACCCACAAAAACGAACCATTTTTGAAGCGGATGATGGCGATGAAAAATAGATTGTTTACAACAATGTCAGTCGAAAAAGATCGTGTTCGCAGCGCGGAGAGGCTGCCTAGATACAAAAGCTGGATTACACCTGAAAAAGGTCATTCTGTGTATCTCGTGGAAATAAAATGCTAATTCAATGCTTTGCATTTGGTGGGATATGCACGGCGTCGTTTATTATGAGCTATTGAGACCGAACGAAAGTATCACGGGGGATCGATATCAATCACAATTAAACCGTCTGAATGAAGCATTGTTGAAAAAAAAACCAGCAGTAGCCAGCAATCGACGTAAAGTCATGCTTTTGCACGACAACGCTTGACCACACGTTGCCAAAGCCGTCAAAAAAACACTGATGCAGCTCGAGTGGGAAGTTCTCCCGCACCCAGCGTATTCACCAGACTTAGCTCCTTCGGACTGTTACTTGTTCCGGTCGATGCAGCACGGCTTGGTGGATACACACTTCAGAAATTACGAAGATGTGCGAAAATGGATCGACGAATGGATTGCATTAAAAGACCAATCGTTCTATCGTCGCAGAATCTACGCGTTGCCAGAAAGATGGGAAAAATGTATAGCTAGCGAGGGAAAATACTTCGATTAATGTATTTTTTGCTTTTGATGTCAAAATAAATGAGTTTTTTAAACAAAAAAACCGCAGGAACTAAGNTAACTAAGTTTATAACACCTAATATTATAAGCACAAGGATATATTATAAGCACAATTTCCAAAGATATTATCGTTATACTTTATTGACAACAGAAGTTCTCGTTCGATCATTGAAGTCAAGCTATGGTGATTTATGAAAAGTGATAATCGCTGCAGAGTTGAAACTATGGAGGGTTTGCAGATTTCTATTGTTACAAATAATTTAATATTATTTTATTTTATTTCATTTATCAATATAATTTGCTGTACATTTTGTAATATTAGTAATTTATTCTTGTAATATTCAAACAATTAAGCACTGGCTAAATAATTACTGGAATATAATTAAAATACTGTATTTAATTACTGTAAATTTCTTTGTAATTTTCGATATTAAATAATTTTTATCATGTTTTGTATTTTGTAAGTTAAAATAATGTTTAATTGATGTTACTGTAGTTTAAAACCTTTAAAAGCACGTTATTTTTAGATTAACTTTAAGAAAAAAATGGTATGCAATTCAACGTGGACATCACATAATCATGACGACTGTCTGCTATCTGGATAAGTGAGACAAAATTATTGGAAAGTGACTACTTTTCGCGGATTTTATTTTTCATCTTAATATTGTTACGCTCGCGCGGGGAAATAAAACGAGACAACGTTAAAAGGAAAACAACTTAAACTATATTTGCTATTTACAAGGAAGCACACGTAGCTTGCAGGCTCAAGCTCTCTCTTTCGTTAAAGACCGTCGCGCACGTCACGACGACTCAACCGCCCCAAAGAGAATCTTTCTAACCCGTTGTTTATCCGACAACGCTAATCATCTGTTGTTTACGATTCGTTGCCAAGAGAATCAGCTGTATGTTCAGGGCGCTAAAAGCGCGGGCATCAAGACACGGGCGTAACAATATTTTTCAATATAACATGTGAAACATTTTATAAAGTATTTAGTTTTTGATAATTTCACCTTAATCCTAACTAGCCATTCATATTTTCGAATCTTTAATTTATTATATGAAACATTTTTAATTTCTTGAGCATTTCTTTGCATCATTTAACACGAGCCTATTTTTGAGCTTGGGTCAAATTGTGTGGGATCTAACGACTGCAAAGTTTCCGTACGTTCAAGTGATCATGCTAAATCGTCTGTATTGCTTTCATGTCAATATCCAAGGATGCCTGAATCTCGTGGTATGCCGGTCTCGTTTAATCATTTCACGCACAGCATCAATATTAGTGGTAACAACAGGTGTGGATGGACGAACTTCACGAAATTCGTCACTAAGAAACGTGCGCCCACGCTGGAATTCAGCAAACCAATTATAAACAGTCCTATTGGATGGTACTTTATTCCCAAAAGCTAAATGAAGTCGATCGATGCATTGTTTCGAAGTTAGACTACATTTGTGATTGTAAAAAATCATTGTCCGAAAATTTTCACGTGGAATTTTTATTTTCTCACAAAATAACTTCTTTTAAAATACTGTGGAAACAAAACTAGTTGGTTGGGTACAAAATGTCAATTGAATTATAGATTAGAAACGTCTATTTACGGATATGATAGTAGCAGAACGTTGAAGCCATTGAAAGTACCAGATTGTAGAAACTTTTCCAGCAGCTTACGTATATGGACCTTACGGTTCGTCACTCCCGTAATATTTTCTGACTCTACATATACATTGTATATTATCAAGATTATATGTTGTGACACGTTTTTCCGGTGCAATTACCGCCGCTCCGAATCGCTATCATTAATTCTCACGAGATTTCTGGGCATAGGGCGCGATCGTTTTGTGACCACAAAATTTCCTATGCTACACTCTAAATTTTCTGCGATTCGGTAGGGAACGGGTCCATCAGCTCTTAAGTTAATTTAAGTCGGAGAAGAGGAAAGTTCGAAAGTCAATCGTGGGAAAAGAATTATCACATTGCAACAGTAATAAGTGATTTTATTAAATCAATCGGAAGTAAAATAGGTTGACAGTTAACAGCGCAAATCGACTTCATGGCGGCAGCAATTTTATTCGATAGCGAGGCGAGCAATTCAGAGTTCGGTATGTGGACTCTACGTCTTCGCGATGTGGACGTGAGGATGACTAGGAACAAGGCTCCGACGGCAATTCGGAGACTTCCCTCCGCAAAAACATAATTATGCAAACGCTAATTATCAAAATGAGGGAAGTTCTGATTGCTCCGCCATGCCAGCCCATCCCACGATAACCCTTCCTCGCGAGTCCTACTCCGATTCACGACAACGATAATGCGATTCTAAACGCTAACGCATTAGCTACGATGAAGATTCCTCCGCGTACAGCTCCGGCAAGTCGACCAGATATCCGATGCTATATACTCTAATCTCACCAAAAAGGATATCTGACGGTCGACCCTGGCAGCCTCCTGGATTTTCATTCTCCACTGCGCCGTACTCTAATATCTACGAAAGTAGGTGCGAATAGGTGACCTTACATTTTGACGCTGCTCTTATGGTACTTCCTGCCGGCTATCTCGCAAACTCGGTAACATTTTTGTCTCTTTCTCTCGCAAGTGCTGTTTCGCTCGCTCGATAGCTCGCTAGTTTCGTGGTTGTTACGGCGTGCCGCCAACGAAGTGAAGTCCGGAACGCGCGAATCGCCGATTATATCGGAACCCATTTTCCTCGGTCATTTTCGGAGCTTTTCGAAGCTTCCTCGCTCTTAGCTCTAGTTCCTGCTTATTGCTCCACTTCTCGCTTGCACCTGCCTCGCGGATCCTTTCGGTAACTTTCTCCAGAGGCTCTTGATGCTTTTGCTAACTCCGGGACCGCGGTATCATCGGTCTCCGCTCTTTCAGCAGTTGTAATAAAAGGCAGGATCGGTATGAGTCTTCCATCGGCAGCTATTTCACTAATATTTATGGAAGGGCTCATCGAGCCTTTTTTCGGCTGGTTGACGTTCCTTCGCTCATCTCTAGTGCTTGTGACTCTTCACGTATCTCTTTCGCGCTGTCCTCCGTCTTTTCGCTTCGACAGTCCGGGAGCTCGGGGTCATAAAACGGAGATGCGGGGTCACTACTAAGTCGGACCGTGCACCGCCCTGTACAATCCCCCAAACGGAAATTAAATTGCGGTAACCTACTCTTGGCTTATCGAGCCCTAAACTATCGAACTTAACATTATCGGCGCCACTTGTGACAGGCGCCCACAGCTGACACGTCATAATATATATGCGTAAGATAGAAAATTGTAGAAAATCTTAATAATAAGTAAACAACCAAGACACATTTGATGTCTGGTGTATCAGTATGCGATTTAATCGAGATTAACCATTATGAATTATAGAGATTAACCATTATTCGGATTTTAACGAGGACGACACATTTATTCTACAAAAAAAATATTTGTTTCAGGAGCAGGTCATAGTTATGCAAATATTAAACAGAGGTACGATGGATTTTACAACAATTTGGCTCACCCTGATTGGGGATCGGTAGGCAAGTATTTAACGTTATGTATAGTAATTAGAATACCTATATTGTTCTTTCGAATTTCTGGGGAATTATGTAACAATTCTAGAATTTTACTTATTAAAAAAGTTATTAATTTTATTGTTAAAGTTATTCGAAATTTTATCTTAATTTTATGTTTACCTTATTATGTGGAGTAGTAGTGCGATTACGATGTTAAGATCATAGAAGATGCAACCGTTTATTCTATCGGTTTTTAACCGATAGCATTTCTTTCAATCAAACTAAAGGAAAAGTTAATTCTGTTTCGTTTTATTTTTGAAATTCAATATGTAATCGCGGAAATTTGTAAGCATTATTCTGATTTCTAATTACGCAAGTTAAACAAAAATTAATTATTTTTATATAATTGAGCGGTCATAACTGGGGGAAAATCTGATCGTTGTCGTTAAATTACAAAATAACACAAGATATATTATAGGATATTCGATAAGATAATTACGAATCAATATATTTAAAAGTATTATAAAAGTAAAGAAAGGGTGATTATATATATAAATACTAATATTTTATATCTTTTTATATGAGTAGACAGCAGACTAATACGAAAAGTTCCGGCAGCATACTCCGATGGTGTATATGCAATGGCTGGTCAAGATAGACCATCTCCTCGGAAGCTCAGTGATTTGTTTATGCAAGGTGATGATGGTCTACCATCTGTGAAAAATCGGACTGCGTTATTTGCTTTTTTCGGTAATAATCTTTAATTATTTAATGAAATATGCAATAGCATTGTGGGCACAGCAATATTACACGAGTTTTATTTTTTCTAAGAATATTGGTGGCTCTTCAATTTTCTTCGGTAAATATCTACATTATTTGTGCCATTTTTATGTTTTTATATACATTGCTCATATATTGACTTTTCTACACATATTGTCAAAATTATGACCCTAAGTACTCTTAAAAAGATTTTAGCTCGCATTCATTGTTCATTAAAAAGTTATTAACAAAAGTAATTTGAAGAATATAACAATTATCGTCAATACTGAAGAATATAATTTGTTGATATATATGTGGAAACATTATAAGTATGTACGGGAGAGGTGCGAAATATTTTGTATCTCAGCCCTTTTAAAAACCGAAATGTATATCTCTTAACAACGTTACAGTCAACTCAAATATCGGAATGATATGAGTTAAGTTATGGTTACAGATTTTTCTTTGAGATGGGGAGTATAAACAAAAAGTTTAATAGTTATATTGAAAAAAATGGGTTGAATTAATATAAGAAATATAGATTTATATTAAACGGAAAATATGGTGAAATATGAACGATCTATAATTCTGATTAAAGTAACTTGACAAATCTGATTGCTTATTACTTAAAAGTATCCAAAGGTCAAGTACACACGCTTCGTCATCGTTTGTTACAAAAAAATATAAACAGAAAAGTCACAGAAAAGTTTATTAAACGAATTATTATTAAAATAACATTTATTAAGAATAATTTTACTCGCGAGTTCTCTACTACAACATTTTTTATATAAATTTTCTTAATTACAGAAAAAATATGGAAAAAGAACTTAGACAATATTATACTAAAAAAATTGTTACTAAAAGAAACTTTTAAAAATATATTATTAAAATATATTAAAATACAAGAATATGCATTGAAAAATGGGAGTTTCCATTTAAGAAATTAAAGGTGACCTTCACGTGATCTTCAAACGACTATCCAAGGTCAAACCAATGACACCATCTTATGTGCCCCTCGAAGTCACAAAACTTTTGTCTGAAACATTTTTCTTTAAAATGTCGCGTTTACGAAAAAATCGGGTGAGACGGGTGGTCTAGGACACTCTGTATTAGCTCAGACAGCACAATATTTAAAATTGCGATATAAGTCGTCTTTATGACGTCGATAAGATCTATCTTTTGTCCCAATTTTAAATATTATATTGTCTGGATAAATTTCTATAATTCTAAAAAAAATATACTTCTAAAATTTTAAATAGAAAGGTATATAATATATAAAACCCTACTTCTTTTTTGGATCTATACCGCTAATGTCATATAATCTTCTTACAGAATTGGTGTTATTCGCGTCACCTTTATTTTATGATATCCTTTTAGGACAGCTGGTCACGTCGGAGATAATCATGGCCAGCGAAAATGGTTGCCCAATAGAATTTCATCGGATCGATGTGGACAAATGCGATCCGGTTTTCGACAAGGAGTGCCAAGGTAATAAGTACATTCCTTTCCTGCGAGCGGATTATGATCGTCAAACCGGGCGCAGTCCTAACAGCCCACGGGAGCAGGTAATTCTCAGCGGTGCTTTGGTGTTTGAATAAATGTTCGCCGTTTTTTTGTGAAAAGAACTGTGTTTCATGAGATACAGAAAGAATAATTTATTCAAAGTAGTACCTATCGTTAGCTATAACCCTTTTCCACTTTTCTGTAATAAGTGGATTCCGCGATTGAAGAACTCCGAGTCTTTTGGAGCGATCTAATGTTCAAGCCAATTTTTGATATCTTTATTCGAAGTAAAGTGCTGCTAAGCAAGACCATGCTGCATGGACTGAAATAAATGATAATCAGAATCAGTTAGGTCTGGGGAATACAACGGGTGTGATAACACATCCCAGTTGAGTGCTTCCAAAGTATTTTTAACTGTTTTCGCGACATGTGGTCGAGCATTGTCGTATAACAAAATCACTTTGTCATATCTTTAGGTATATTCTGAACGTTTGTCTTTCAATGCTCGGTTTAAATTCATTAATTATTCTCGGTAACGTTCACTATTGATGGTTTGACACGGTTGCAGCAGCTCATAATACACCACGCCTTTTTGATCTCATGAAATATGTAACACAACCTTCCGTCAATGAATATTCCGTTTCGGCGTTGATGATGATGGCTGGCCGGGTCCTCCATGTTTTTGGTCGTTTCAATTTTTCATAGTGAATCCATTCTTCATCCCCAATAACCATTCAATGGAAAAATGACTTCCTGTTCTGTCTTTGAAGCTACAATTCTCACATGGTTAAACGCCTTTCAAGGTATCTTTCTTTCAATCCATGTGGTAACCAGTTTCCGAGTTTTGAATCATTCCCATTGCTTTTAAACACTTGTTAACAATTAATCGATTAATATTTAATGTCTCTGACAGTTGATTTGACATGAATCTTCATCAACTAATGCTTCCAGTTGTTCATTTTCAAATTTTTTCGGTGCACCTTTGCGTTCTTTATCTTTCATATTGAAATCATCATTTTTAAAGCGTTAAAACCATTTTTTACAACTTATTTCGGGTAGAGCATTCTCTTCGTACGCCTCCATACACCTCCACAAGCAAACGATAACTTTCAGCTGCACTTTTCTTAACAATAAAATAATGCAGTCAAACTTTCGGCAAATGCTGTTTGTTTAGCACAAAAGTTGACATTTTCAATGCGGTGACAAAAATGTTGCTTATACGTCCATCAAATGTCATATGCTAAATATGAAAACTTGTTTATAATATTCTCACATAACATGTGTTGCTATAGGCAATTTTATGCATATAATACTCGTGACACATCTCTTAGAAAACGGCGGAAACTTATTTAAGCGCTTTCCGAGATCACACAACTTTTATAATTGAATCGCATTTTTATTTGAAAAGTTAATGTACGATTAAACTTGTAATGTACGATTACGCCACAGCTTTTAGAGGAAGTCGTGAGAAATAGAAAGCTTTGTATACGTGAGATTGCAGATAAATAAAGTGACGAGTTGGATCGACGGTAGTTTCGTCTATTCAAGCAGTGAAGCATGGACGAATACGATGCGTACTTTCAAGAACGGTAGTCTTCTTATGGAACAAACGAGACAATTTCCCGTGAGGAACACCATGCGCGCGCCTCTCTTCAATCACGCAGTCCCGCATGTTATGCGAATGCTTAGCCCGGAACGACTATATCGTGAGTGAATAATATATTTGAATATGCAAATTTGATTTCGAAGTGCACGGGCTGTTGTAGTACTTTGTTTAATATTTAATAATTTCGGTCATCATAATATAGAATATTATTCTATTATATTATGTATTATTGTATCAAATATTAGTCATGCGTGATTGTGTTAATATTTTATACTTTTTACTACAACTTTTCCAGTAATTAATTTTCTGACTTTTGCGAAAAATTTAACAATTAATTGCATCGCATAGTGCTTGGCGATCCAAGAACGAATCAACATCCACCGTTGTTGGCTTTTGGAATTTTATTTTATCGGTACCACAACGTCGTAGCTGCTCGTGTACAAAAGGAGCATCCAAACATGACCGATGAAGAAATTTTTCAGAAAGCTCGTCGAATAGTCATTGGGACGATACAGGTGAATTGAAACAATGCATAATATTCCAGGTTTTATTCTAAATGCATGGACAGTAGTCAATAAAAGTACCAAATTATTTACATCTACCTAGTACAAAGAGAATACCCGTGCCCGTATGTGTGTGTGCGCGTGCGTATGTGTGTGTGTGTGTGTGTGTGTGTGTGTGTGTGTGTGTGTGTGTGAGAGAGAGAGAGAGAGAGAGAGAAAGAGCGAGAGAGAAGGAGGGAAGGAAGGGTTGAAATTACAAACAAATAAATTTTACATAACATTATGGATAAAAATGTAATGCTGCAATTAGTAAGATCAATTAGCTTTTGAATAGAATCAGAAATTGTTTGTCTTAAATAATTGCAGTAAGATATGTGTATAATTTTCGTTTCGCATGCGTACATTGATACTTCTAACAATTCTTTATATAAAGAATTGGTCGATTTTACAGAACATAATTCTTTACGAATATCTTCCGGCATTGCTTAACGAGGACCTTCCATCTTATACTGGCTATAAACCAGATTTGCACCCAGGTATCAGTCATATATTCCAAAGTGCTGCTTTTCGTTTCGGCCATACTCTCATACCGCCAGGCATTTATCGGCGAAATGAAAATTGCGAATATAGAAACACCAATACGGGTCAACTAGCTATTAGGTTATGCTCTACATGGTGGGACTCAAACGTAAGTGTATTTATCATATAGCGAAACAGTATTATTCGTTTAAATTTAGAATTATTTTAATTCTCAAAAACTACAACAATAATATTACAATAGTAATATTATACAATTCAAGTATAATTAGAAGAAATTTAATGTTGAATTTTAACAAGTTCAGAAGAGTTATAAAGAATACTGGATTCTCTCAAAATTATGAACCTGAAGTGAAATTAACTCTAAATTCTCTAGAGAATAATACATAATAATACGCATATATAATTCGCAGGAGATTTTAGCTAATAGCACGATTGAAGAATTGATAATGGGTATGGCGTCGCAATTAGCAGAGAAAGAGGATAATCTTCTCGGTACTGACATTCGTAACAATCTATTTGGTCCTATGGAATTTTCGCGTAGAGATCTTGGTGCCCTGAATATCATGCGAGGTCGAGATAATGGTCTGCCGGACTATAATACTGCGAGAGTGCATTTCAAATTAACACAACGGAAAACGTGGAATGAAATCAACCCGGAATTGTTCAATAAGAACCCATCGCTGTTGCGAACGCTTATTGAAATTTATTCCAATAATCTGAACAATGTCGATATTTACATTGGTGGTATGCTCGAATCTAAGGATGGACCCGGCGAACTCTTCACCACTGTTATAAAAGAGCAATTTCTCCGTTTGCGGGATTCCGACAGATTTTGGTTCGAGAATGAAGAAAATGGGTAAGTTGGCTTCTTTCCATTTCTACTAACATAGCGTTACGTGAAAATTGATTGAACAAGTTTTATTTAAAATAAATTATTTGCATGTGTAATATATATATGAACAAACTTTATTTCAAATAAATTATATACATGTGTAATATATATAGGATGTCCCGTAAATCAAGGTCAATCGTTCAGAAGGTGATGGCGAATCTAAAAGCAAGGAAAAAGTTGATATGAACATATGCCCGGAAACGCGTTGTTTTCAAGTTATCATAATTTTTATGTTTTAACTTGAAATAGCTGTTTCGAATTATTTTTCCAAATTAAAAGAAAGGATATGAGTTAGGATATAGATTTTATAACATAATTAAAATCAAATACATGGTATGTCCGGAAAGTAATGTCATTGAGTCGATTAAAAAAAATTTATTGAACTTTTCGTTACAACACATCAAAATTCTTCAAAATAGGCTCCTCCTGCATTGACACATAGGCTCCAGCGAGTTTTTCAGGCATCGAATGCGCTACGGTAGGCCTCCTCCGGAATGTCTTTTAAAGCCGCGGTGCAAGCTGCTTGGATCCCCTTAATGGTCTCGAAATGCTTTTCTTTCATGGGTCCTTTCAGACATGGAAACAGAAAAAAGTCGGGGGGAACGACGTCCGGACTGTACGGAGGCTGAGAAATCGTTGGCACTCCTGCTTTGGCCAGATAGTTGGTGACGAGGAAGGAGCTGTGGGCCGGCGCGTTGTCGTGATGCAACTTCCAGTCCTTTGCCATGCCCGGCCGAACGCGTTGAACCCTAATAACTGTGACAAGGGACATTCAATCGTCGGTCTGTGTTCAAAAGTTCTTTCACTCGCGTCACATTGTCGTCCGTGGTGCTCGTCGATGGCCGTCCGGCGCGGGCTTCGTCGTTGACCTGTTCCCGGCCTTCCAAAAAACCTTGTGCCACCGGAATACTTGTCGATCCGACAGGGCATCTTCTTTAAAAGCTGTTTTGATCATTGGAAGAGTTTCCGCCGCGGTCTTGCCAAGTTTAACGCAAAATTTGATCGCCATCCTTTGTTCTAACGAGCGCTGCATTTTTACTTGCACGAGGTCATAAAACGACTTCCACAGAAACGCATGTCCTTACTATGCGACTGGCGGGAGAAAAATGAGTGACTTAACATTCGTTAGCTGACTTCCCTTTCTACCATTCCCAACCGATTCGAGCGCGCTCTGACGGTCAGTCGCGTAAAAAAAATCACTGACATTACTTTCCGGAAAAACCATGTAAAAGTTATGGACTGCTTTAGAACTACCCAGGATATACCACATGGAGGTACAGTCCTTAACATCCCTTGATAGAGACCCCACAGTTCGTCACTCCTGTGATATTTAGTGATTCCAAACCATCTCTGTCTGCATTCCTGCAGAAGGAGGACATTTTGAACACCTCTTATAATTTTCATATTATCACGCACAGACATACACACATACGCGCGCGCGCGCGGCAGAGAGGGATTGAAATCACTAAATACAACAGGAATAACGAACTGTGATATCCTGATTTCTGCCAAGGTATGCTAAGGATTGCACTTTCACGTTGTGCATTTTAGGTAGTGCAAAAGCAGACCGTAATTTTTATTTGATTTTACAGGATCCGCCACCAAAATTTACAGATAAATTTAAATTTGAATTTCCCACCTCATTTGACTTCGACGGTAGGTCGTTGTTGACGTTTAGGCAAGTCAGATGTTTGTAGTAAGCATAACCTTAAAATGTCCAAGCAGATAAGATCGAGTGCAGAGTATAACCGAAGAGCGATAATAATTGAAAGTCTTCAAGCTGGGCGTCCGCAAACCGAAATTATTCGGTTATTCGAATATTCGAGATCGACCATATATGATGCTGTGGCTAAATATAATAAATAGCTAGGATGAAGTTACCGGTTTCTGTTCACTTCCTAGACGTTGTCTCCGGTGAGGGTCACGTCACGTCGCCACATTTTTTTCAAAAGAAAGAAACCGTCACAAAGCAAGTTTATTTACGCGTTTTGACGAGGGTAGCAATTCCGTGGATAGGTACTGTGGCCGCCGGGAGACCGTACGTCTTCCAGCAGAACGGCGTACCGATGCATACAAGTCACTTAGTTCAAAATAGACTGTCGGATAATGTGGACATGTTTTGATCTGAGGAATTCTGGCCTCCGAACAGTCCAGATTTGGATCTGTTGTACTACTACGTGTGGATAGTCATTGAACGAGTGACCAATAAGTTGAGACATCCCAACGTGACATCTCTCCAGGCCGCTCTCGAGGCGGCATTCGACAATATGGACAAAGACGCGTTGTAAAGAGCGTGTCAGTGTTTCAGGATGAGGACCGAAGCAGTCATCGAAGCAAAAGGGGGTTGTATAGAGTAATTTTATTCTAATAGGATACCACTTGTTACGTACAAAAAGATTTTTTGTAATTTTTACAGTTTGGCAAATAGAATTTTGTTTAAACAAATTGTTTATTTTGTCCGGATTTTGGTGGCGGATCCTGTAGTTATGTTATATATCTCATATACTAACCAGTCCTTTTTTTAATTTGGATGAAAAATTCGAAACAGTAATTTCTAGTTACAAGATAAAAATGGTGATAACTCCAAAACAACGCATTTTTGGACGTAAATTCGCATCAAGATTTCCCTTGTTTTTGGATCTCCCATCATCTGATGAATGATTAATCTCGACTTACGGGACACCCTGTATATACATGGTGGACCATTTTAATACATCCAGTCGAATATTTCGAAAATCAAGCCCG
>NW_014554269.1:0-28367 GCF_001313825.1 Dinoponera quadriceps
TGCTTACAGTTTTCTTCGATTGCAGGGGCGTGGTGCATTATGAGTTCTTGCCACAGGGTAGAACGGTCAATAAGGAATATTACCTGCAAGTTATGCGCAATTTGCACCAAGCAATCCGCCAGAAACGCCCGGATTTGTGGAAGAACAAAAATTGGCTTTTGCACCATGATAACGCCCCTGCTCACACATCGTTGCTTGTGCGCGAATTTTTGGCCAAAAACAACACACTAATGATGCCGCAGCCACCGTATTCTCCCTGGCCCCCTGTGACTTTTTCTTGTTCCCGAAACTGAAGAGGCACGTGAAAGGACGACGCTACGCTACGATTGAGGAGATAAAGACGGCATCGAAGGAGGAGCTGAACAAGATCACAAAAAATGATTTTTTGAANCTTCGAGGATTGGAAAAAACGTTGGCACAAGTGTATAATATCTGATGGGGATTACTTTGAAGGAGACAAAATAGATATTCATGAATAAATAAATAATTTTTGAAAAAACACAAAATTCGCGATACTTTTTGAACAGACCTCGTATATAGCGTACTTCCACCCATTTTTCGATTTATCTCTCGGAATGTTGTATTTCGGAATATGACTTTATTATATATATATATAGAATACATAAATTATATATACATATTATATTATATATATATATAGAATACATATATATATATATATATATATATGAATTTAGCAAAAAAATCTTATTATTTGGTTGACAAAAATTTATAAAAAAAAGGTAAATAGTAAGGTAAAGGTAAATAGGTATTAAAAAAATCCAAATTTTTTTTTTATTTATAAATGTAATATCAATTGTCATTGTAAAGTACTAAATTTTTTTAATTTTTATCTATGAAGCTTTTCTCTATCTTTAATAGTTTAGATGATAATTTAGACGATATTCATCGTGTACACGCGCGTATGTGTAGGATGTAGATAAGGTACATTTTTTTTAAATGTGTGTAAGCGCTTTGTCCTTTGATAAATTCTGCTAATAATTTGAACCACGCATTAGTACAACGGAGTAGTTGAGTTTCTATCGTCAAAATGAATATTCATTTCTTTACGCTCGCTCTTCTCCATTTTGCAGGTAACAATTAATTATTTTGCAATTGATTGCGTTAATTTCATAATTGTTATTTAAACTAATGAAACGTTTAGTAGCGCATTTATGTCAGGGATTGCCAATAAATTCGGTAAAAAAAATCCTCGGTGGTTCAGACGTGAATATTAAATTCATTCCTTATATGGTAAGTAAATTATTATATTAAAAATTGATCTTTAGTAATAGTTTCTTTTATACATAAGGTTATCAACGAAGCAATTTTTTTATATTTAGTTGTCAGTTATGCTGAATGGTGAATACATATGTTGTGCTGCTATAATCGATAAACATTATGCTGTAACAGCAGCTCACTGCGTGAGAGCGTAAGTGGGAAAAACCAAAATAAATTTACAGTAATTAATTATATTATTGTTGTTCACTAGATGCATTAATATGTTATATCGTAGAGCTAAGCATCCTACTAAGGAAATTAGTGTACGCAGTGGATCTTCTTTTTTACATAAAGGTGGTACCATCCACGAAGTAACTCGTGCTTTTGTACATAAAGACTACAACAATATAACAAATGACTATGACATCGCCGTGATTAAAATAACACCTCCATTTGACAATTCCACAAAACCAGTTTATCTAGTACAAAATGATGCTGAAGATACTTATACGAAATGGGGTTTAGTTTGCGGTTGGGGATATTATATAGTAAGAATATTATTATCACAATATATTATTAATTCAATGTCAGCAATGAAATAACTGGCATTATTTGAAATTTATGCCACAATGTCTGTACAGAAGAAATTATATTTTTGTAAAATATGCAGAAAATAAACGATTACATTTATCCTGCTCTTACGGAAGTGCCTCATTGCGTCATGATACCACAAATACAAAAAGAGCAATGTTATAAAGATTACAAACTCAGGTATGAGTTAACATCTCGAATGACGTGTTATGGATTTCAGGAGGGTATGGATGATACTTGTAAGGTAAAGTGTAAATACATAACAACTTCATTTAAAAAAAGAAAACAGTATTTTACAATATTGTTTTTAATACATGTTATTATTTATACAAACAGGGCGATTCTGGTGCAGCATTAATTAACAAAGACAATATTCTGCTTGGTGTAACTTCATGGGGAGATGGTTGTGGAGAACCGTATTCACCCGGTGTGTACACTGATGCCATATTTCTTCAAAATTGGATTAGAGGAAAAATCGAAAAATGTACGTAAGAATTTATTGTTGTAAGTATACATACACAGATAGAAAATTATATAAAAATATAATTATATTAATTATATATGTATACAGAAAATATCTGACAATTCGAGGCATAACGCTCATGTGCAGGTAGAATGGGTCCAACAGGAAAGTCATGCACTGAGAAGAAATTTACTGAAGAAAAGAACATTTTGTTAAATTTTAATAAACCGTTTGTTTGCATGCAATTGTGAACGCATTTTCTTTTCAATAAGCAATTTATTTGTTTAACAATATCTTGAGCGCATATTTTTCAATAAGCAATTTACTTACTTGTTTAACACTTTGTAATCCACGAAGACGCTTGACTAATGTGTTTGAACTTATCGAAGGCATAATAGCCGTGCTTATTTGATTTTTCTTTCTTCTTATATAAATGTTGATATCTAAAATCATATATATACGCAGATAGCGTGTGTCACCCATTTTCTAAGAGGGGAGTTTGCACATCCTGGATAATAATTAATAGTGATTGACAGTGATTCATTATGATAAACGTGTGTATTAATAAAAGTTGCATATTCCGAATGTGTGTGAGGAAATATGAACAAATGAGCAAGTGAGTCGCAGGCACCTCACATAAGCGCGTCAGACTGCAAGTTGCGCCACTTCTACCTACTTCCTCTACCCGACTCTTAATAAGCTATTTCTGTTAATAATTTTAAAAAATAAGCTTCGGAAAAAGTTTTGCTATATAAAAAGTTGCCTCGTAATTTAGTTAGGATTACGTAGCTTTAATGATAAAAGGTTGTTTTGAATCACTCTGTACATATATTTGTTATTTTATTATACACGTCATGCGTAAAAGAGGAACGATATAAAAATTTATAGACTATCTTTGAGACCAGCTCGTCGGGAAATATTCCTAACTATTGTTCAGTGAGTAAAATTTTTAAACACTTTTATTTGATAAATCCGAACATGTGCAGTTTATTATTTACAATATGTAAGTAGCTTATAAGTTATCAGTCTTGCGGCTCTCGGATAGAAGTAATTACACGCTTCTATATGTACACGTGACACAGATAAGTCTCATTACAGTGATAATATTTTTAGTTATCATCTTCGACGAGTACAACTCAAGTAGTCTCGGACATGTTCCGATCTGAAGCAAAAGTATCAATAAAAATTCGGTTCGCTAATATTAAATTTAATCATCTTTCACGTTCTCTCAATACACCTGTTTACTAACAAAGAGAGATCCGGGTGTATTCCTCGTGGATTTTGGAAGGCTCGATATTATATTTATTTATATATATATATATTAATACATAGAGTTTGACACTATAAAAATAATATGTAACATTTAAATGTCGATGGGCTGTAGAATTGACGTTACAAGATTTTAAAATTTGAAATGACCTCACGCATGAGCGATATTACAGCGAATATCCGAGGCTTACAAGGTCAATTTGGCGCATAGTATCAGCTCGAGCTTTCGCGTATTCGAGACCAACGGGTGATATTTTTCAGTGTTATCTTTTCTCTAATATTAATTTTTTCTTGCATTCTTCGTAAATTCTTTCGAAACTAATTTTTCAATGACTGTACAAGACAAAAGTATTTTTTTTAATTTAATTGTCTCTTAACAATTTTGGTAAATGTTTGGAAATATTACTCCACCGAAAACTGCGTTTTTTAAATAATAATCAATAAAACAAGTTATAAAAAGATATATAATTATATAATCGATTTTGAGATTGTCCTAAATTGCTTAAATTATTGTAAGCTTTTCAATAATCACTTATAATAATCGATCCTGTTCTTATAAAACGTTGTACGATTTCTTCAAGAGTATTAAAATCTCGACATTGTATGGATTCAGCAAAGAATTTTTTGGTATTGTAAATTCAAAACCACTAAAAAACCATGTTCAATTATCAAACCTCTTGAATTTTCTTATGCTAAACTTTGCTTTATCTATCTCTATAACAATGTCTAGCCCACCTATTATCATTAAAGTATTTTTTTCTGACCAATAGATCATCGTATCTCTCTTATAAACTTTAATCAGTCAATAATCGCTTGTCATCCTACGTTGATTTCATTCTCAAAACAATTTGATGTGGTGATAGCAACAAATGTTACACACAATAAATCGACACTATGCAATTAGAAACAAATGCGCATTACAGAACGATATTCCCGTACGCCATGATTGCTAGAAGTTACAACGAGAATCAATGTATTTCTTCCACGTTTTTCTTTTCTCATTTTTGGCATCCTCATATTCAATTTTCACTTGATATATGTTCATTATAAGTATTGCACATAACTTTAGTAGGTATGATATTGTAAAAAATCACTGATTATTATTATATTATAGAAAAATATATCTAATGCCTGTCGAAGAGTAACGTGACAATTTGTACAGTTATCATTCACTTCCATCGCCAAAAGTTAAATGAATGAAACATACAGAGAACGCATTAAATAAACAGAGCACTGCTGATCTTTAGAATCGATTGCATATGTTTATAAATATAAAAAACTTTCTGGCGAAGTTGTAACTATCATAAAATTGATCTTTAACATTTTAAATATACCTTAACGTTTTTCGATTTTTACATAAAAGACCTCATATCCTTTTCTTAAAACTTATACAATTATCTTTTTATAACCTATTTTATTGATTACTACAAAAAACACAGTTTTCGGTGGAGTAGTACTTCCAAACATTTACCACAATTTTTTTTACCACAATTTTTTAATATAATTATGGTATAATTATATAAGAAATTTTTTTTCTTTTAATTTAATTGTTACTTTGAATGTTATTTTTACTTGTAGCTTCATTATTATATAACAAACTACAGTTTATATTTAATAACATATATTTAAGATCTAATACAATGTATTAACTTTCTAACAATTAATGTTTTTATCCATTTAGTCTTTATACGTATATACAATTTTTTAGTAAATTGATTCATAATTATATGAAGAATATGTTTATCATATAAATTCATTAGATGTATTAAGAACGCAAGTATATATTAAGGGAAAATGTAACTTTAAAACAAACGTTCGTTGGTTTCGAATATATGAAAGAGAAACTTATCATCTCGAGAGCTAGCATTTAGGCACTCTCAAACTGACTCTTCAGGCCTCGGACATTTGCTATAATATCACTCACGCATGAGATCATTCCACACTTTGAAACCTTATAACGTCAACTCTACAGCCCATTGACACTTAAATATTTCATATTAATTTTATATCAAACTCTATATATAAACATCACAATATGGAACTTTTCAAAATTCGCAAAGGACACCCGGATTTCCCTCTGTAAGTGCTTTTAATCCTAGATGATTGTCGAAACGAATAGAAGTATAATTTGAAACGATGAATATGTGTTTCTCTTAGAAATCACGATCAACTGATTTCAAATGGACAAAAGGTTTTCAACACATTCAATAGATTGGACATCTGAAACTATTCCGCTGAAAAGGCATAACGTGAAAAGTTTTACTCATCATCTATTGCTCTGAGAAATATCGATAGAAAAATAGGCTATAGAAATTCAATAAGTGGAAAAAGCAGGGCTGTTTTGCAATATCATTATCGAAGTCCTACAAAAAATGTACAATGTCGCATACGAATATCGTTAATTAGAACCTTGTTGTCGCGATGTTTCTTGCGGGATGTAGTTTATGCCTTGAAGTATTATCATATTTCTCGCGAAAACAGTATCTTTAATTGTCCAATGTCATTCTAGAAAGCAAAAGTCAGGTCTCTGATTATTTGAACATTGTAATATTTGAATAAGTATTTGAATATTGTCGTCGTTTAACAGCATAGGATAGAGGTAAATGTATATTATATCTGACATAATTGAACATTTAAACATAGTATATCTGTTAAAAATATGCATTCGAAACGTTGAGAGCTAAAAGATACACAGATGGACTTTGAAAAAGTTCGAGAAGAACGTAAAAACGATTTCGAAGGGTTGTCCCAATATTGTGTTCCAATTATGAAAATTTGCCAGAGTTGTGAGATGAGAAAACGAAGAATCGATGACGAGAAACTTGACACCAGATAATGTCACATTCAAAGAGCTCGTGCGTTTGGATTTAAGCGTTTGTGTTATATTTCGCTTCACTACTACTCTAAAAGTAAACTTTTATAACGCTGTCACTATTTTGCGAATATTTGGAAAAAATTGACAAATTCCATACTAATTGACGTGTACAAACCAATTCTACGGACGTTAAATAATTTTTCCGATCATAATCAAATGTTAATTTATACCGGGAAAAACTATTTATGAAACCCACATTTTGAAAATTCGTTTTCTTTCTTGTTTTCACTTATTAAAAGTCAATAAAAAATTCGACTTTTTAAGAATGAGTTATAATTGATACTATATATGCGTTTGAATGTCTGTTTGAATATATAATCGAGCTATTAATGAGTATTATTTATTTAAATATATATTAATTTGAACGAATATTGAGCAATATTAAGCAATATCGGAAAGACCATACGCAAGTTGCAATTATATATACATACTTTGTATCGGTTATTGCAGATGAAATCGGTCGTTTGTCATAATTCAAATTTCCCGGTTGGGTAGTTCAGCTTTCTTTACGCAGCTGTCATTGAATGTGTGATATTTGAAAAGTATACATCTCACACGTGTAACCTTAATTTCATATATATATTGTTTATATCGTTGAAAAACGTTGTTTCTTCGACATCGAAAGTAAAGAAATGCAGGTAAATATTCTTGTACGAATTCAAACTTGCTATAGCGCGGCCGAGGTGACGCGAAACGTAAGCACAGTTTTTGGGGAAGGTTCTGTAAGTGATCGAACCACCAGATGTTAGTCCGAAGATTACCGTTTGTTTGTAATGCGTGTGGATAGTTTTTTAAGTGAAAAAATACTCCAAATAGAATGTAAAAGTGCGTTCGACAAATTTCTTGCATCTCGCTCTTCCAATTTCTACGTGAAAGGCATTGACGGGCTTGTATCACGTTGGGGGAAGTGTATCGAGGTGGATGGAGACTATTTCGATTGACAAGATGTATATGAGATGTGTCAAATAAAAGTTTAAATTGAAAATTCCAAAATGGCCATTTCATCTGCAACAACCTAATAATTCTGTACATATACAAATATATAGATACATATTTACAATATAATTATCTACCATTTGCGAGAACTAAAAGCTGAAAAGTATACATACTAGTGTTAGACTCTAACAGTTTAATATTTTCAAAATATATATCGATCGTTTTCTCGGCATACTACTTATATTCTAACAACAAGTTAATATCGACGTTAAAAAAGCGCTTAACAGTAAACATCTGTGGTATTTTATAGAAGACGTTGCGTCCTTTAACATTTCCTGCAAATAGTTTCACAAATTAAGTAAAAGTTTACGTTCCCAAATTCGATTAAACGCTAGGCTAATGATTATAAATATTTGCTTCTCGACTAGAAATCCAACTTAACACTCGTACATTCGAGTTATCAGTGCAGTAGAACAAAAAGTGCTAAATTTCTTTCCGTACTTAAAAAGGAGATAATTACACGAATGTACCATACGAACCACGTGTTGATATATACACACTTCACACTCCTGCTGATGAATTCCGAAATAAAATCTGACTCACCACTTAAATTTATATGAATTTTATCCTAATTAGAACGCGCCATCATGCTCGAAGCTATTTGGCATTTCGTTTCTTCGCGGTTCCTGCGATACATTCGTGAAACTTTTCTTCCCCTGCTTATACTGAGTTAAACATTCACAACATTTCCTTCTCGACGCTTTAAATTCTTTTTCAAGTGTCACTTGATTTTTGTCAAAAAATCAATATCGAGGACAGAAAACGACCTGTATCCTTTTTTATGTAAAATCATATATTTTTCTTACATAAATAGATTCTCCTCATCAATTTATGAAAAAAAGTATTGAGACGAAGTCATCGAAAAATAGATATTTCGTCTTCTATGTTAGAACATGTCAAAATAAAATAAGAAAATCTCAACATGTATCTACTTTTTAATGAATTCCTCTTAATACTTTATACGGATCAGGGAACACTTGTTTATGCGCGAAAGGATATGTTATGAAAGTTGATCCAAACGAAAAGAAAAAAAGAAAGGGGAAAACTTTTTTTCTGCAGTCTTAGGGATTCAATAACAAACCCTGTTTTCCATGTAAATCGATGTAGCGAACGTTAAAATACTAAGAAAGTTTTATTCACTACTTTCTATAATATTGAAGAAAAAATTCCATGACATCTCAAACGATACATATAAGTTACCCTTTGTTCACGAAATAGTACACACCGAAGGAACTACAGGAAAAACCTGTTACGCATTGAGCACCAGTTAGAGAATAAGAGCTCTGCCCATAATTGGTATTATTATCATAATTCCATTATTTTTCGCTGATAATGTCCACGCCGGATTCAGTTTGTGATTTGCGATAAAATTAATCACAATAATTTCAACGGCAGTTACTCAAATAACACAAGAGGCACTAAGCACATTCAAATAAGGATATCTTTCGAGTGTTTGTGTTGCATGAAAAGCGAGTTACATACGCTGACGTTACAAAGCAGTTGTTCAACATGTTGTTTCATACGTCAAGGCAAGTTGCGTTGTATATCTGCAGGATAATTGTAACCATTTGCTTATACAGAAGCCTCGTAATTAGGTTATACATACATTCTTGCTTCGTTATACGTAAAATAATGACGCACTCGATCGCAAATCTATATTTTAACAGTAAAGATCATATCGAGGATATTGGAAAAGGTAGAAAGAAAAAAGTAGAGAAAGATAGAAAGAAGAAGAGGAGAAGAAAGAAGAATTATAGAATTATAGAATTATACAACTATTACCAATAATAATTACCACCGAAACAAAGAGATCAGCGAGATCTAACAGATTCAAGGACGAAAGCTTGTTCTCGACGGGCATCATCAGGTTCGGAGGATCGAAAATCCTAGGAAGAGAAGAGGAAGAAGAAGGAACAGGATGTTCGGTAAGTTTTCGCGCCGGTGGACACGTGGCTGGTATAAATCTGGAAGCGGACGAATGACCTCGACGATATAATTGTACGACTCCGCGGATGCCAGGACCTAGAACAACAATTATTCACCAATAGAATGTACGATAGATATAAAATCTCGAATAAACTATAATTATATTAATAATTATAATAAACTCTCTATCTCTAACCACTATTGAAAGAATGTGTAAGAAACTTTAACGTCTTCCTTTGCAGCAAAAATTCACGAATATCAAATAATTCGGATTTATATTGATTTATTAACTTTTAAAGATCAGATGGTTTTTATGATGCTTTTAGCAATTGTCAATGTAGAAGATGCAAATGCATTTTACGATTATATATATATTGGAAAAAATATAATAAATTAATATAAAAATAGTTTTTCCGGTTTCTATAAAAGTTAAAGACACTATCATTCTTTTGTAGTGGAAGTAATAAATCTTTTAAAATATTAAGCAATATGGTAACGTCGTGATGTCAAGTAAATAAAATATTTTATAAAGATAAAATAATATACCAAGTAAATAAAAATTTCCAAATATGTATTCAAGCAATATTTATCCAAAACAAAGATGAAATCAATTAAAATCATCAACTGCAAATTTATAGCGGTTGTCAGCTACTTAAGGCCTTTAGGGAGAATTCACACTTTAACAGAAAACAGGACAACAACAGCCAATCAAAACTCGCGCTGGTAGTCGACAGTTTTTGCTTTATCTTCTTATTGTCAGCGCAAGTTTTGATTGGTTGCTGCTTTTCTATTTTTCGCTTTTCTGTCAAAGTGTAAATTCTCCCTTAATCCGGGAATAGTCACTTGGGGTCTTTTGTAGACCCCAACGGTCACAAAATAAAGCTCACATGGGTCTTTTTTACTGAACGGGAACCAATAATTACCCAACATCTTAAAAAGAATCGCTACAATCGAAATCTTGCATCAACATTATATGAGAAAGTAACTTACATTTTTTAATATAATTTTAATTTCTAAAATATTTTAATCAAAAGTGTGATTGACGTGAACACTTTAGATAAGCTATTGATAGTGCCGTGACATTTTCATCACATACATAGTCTCACTATCCTGTCATCTTTCCAAGTATTTCGCATCGCGACACTACTAAGCCGCTTTATCGATTTCTGGCAGACGGCACAGCAGACGACATTGTTAATTCTTACAAAATAAAGATAATAACACAGAGGAAAAAAAAAGGTAAAAAAAAGAGTAAGGAAGGGAGAAGCGGAGTGTGAATGAGAGGAGGAGAGAGCAAGTGCGAGGACGAAAGAAAGCGAAGTCGTAATGTATGTATCAATTTCAGGACGCGTTGATAAGAATAATCATATTTAACCCTCTGATGCACTTTGAGCATTAAAGCAATCTCTGCAATGTCATTCATTTCCTTATCATACATATGCAATTTTGATAATTTCACATTATCGCGGGTTATATTTTGGCGTTTATCGGATTGCACATTACACAAATAAGTCATGTGTTTCCAAAATATATATATAGCAAAAAAGGTCAAATTAATATTTGTACCGCAGCATCTATTATAGAACTTGGGTTAACGCATTCGTATCAGAATTTCGCAAATTCGGGTCTGTCAAACAAATGTCAATTCGAGCGTGAGTCTATGTTTATATCTTGAGTCTGTTTGTTTCGATATTTGAATCGATATTTGAATCAGGTCAAAGTCGAGAACACTTTCCTTTATTTGAAGGATTGATTTCGTTTGTTGCACTTATAACAGCATGACAGTGTACTTGGCAGTTCGTCAAGAACCGCTTTGATTCCTTTGAAAAATATTCTGAAAACATCACCAATTATTACTAATCTTTAAGTAATGATACATGAGACGATCTATGTATCTTATAAGTAGCTACAGGTTTTGTATATCTGAATTGAAATTTTCCTTTTATAATCTTAACATCTTAATATTTAAAATTTAATAATGCTTACTTTGAATCTCTAAATAATCAAAGCAAAATTTTTTAATTATATTTAATTACACCCATATTTCTAGCATCTAAATTCCATTTGAGTGAATTTCAATTTTTACCTTTTAAAGTTTTTCTTTTGAATTTGTAAATAAAATATTGTCCTCTTACTATTTTAGAACAAAGCACAGGTGCACAATTTCCACAAAATATAACCTGACGTAAAAAATTATGACCTTCTAAGATCAATAAGCGTGTTGGTAAGTAAAGGTCGAAAGTAGGAGTCAAATTTCGCCTGAGTTAATTCGCATTCTCTATTAAACGACAAGTACATAAACAATGTTTTATACTGTGTATATTGTTATAGAAAAAAAGAGGAAGAACTAACGAGGTGAACGAATATGTACGTAAATAGACATATGTGAAGCTTCTCCAGAAAAGCGATTAAAAGTTATCACTTCTGCGATACTGCGTGGACCTGACTCCCCTTCATTCATTTGTGTGATTTCAGTATTATTTATATAACATTTATCATCGGAAGATTAACATTTCGTCCGCACATTTGTCCATTTAATATGAATGTCTCGAATCCGTAACAGACCTACTTTAATCACGTCAATTTTCAATAAGAAACGGACATTTTAGGAGGTAAACATAGAGAGTACTTCCGAAAAATCTAAGTTTGTTGGAAATTAAACGCAGAATAATGTTTCATTTTCTACTTTGCAACCTCTGAATCGTCAGTTGATAAAAAATGTCTCGCTTACAATAGCTAATAACTTAAGGAAGAAAATTCCAAAATCCCGTCTCTCTAGTCGCATCTTGCATATTATACCGCGTTCGATTCATAACGTGACAAGATTGTTCTTTTATATATTGCGACAAAACAAATATATGACATAATCAGGTGGAGACGGAGAACGAGGAGACTGGAAAGAAGGCAAAAACGAGATACAGCCGCGAGCGAGCCCGCGAAAGAGCGAATAAGATCGATGTATTTCGTCATACGTGGTAACAACCTTTAGTTAAAGCAATTAAAGCTGACCGCGACTTCTCAATCTTCTTCAATCGTTATCATCTCTCGCACAACGACGGAGATGACGGCAGCGACAGCCTGTTATTTATAAAAAGAAAGGCTGTGCAACGTGTCACGCAAGACAGGGAAAAAACTGAAAATCGAAAATTGCAAACGATAGAAAGTCCTTTCGTGAACATGTCGAGTGATTTCGAAATACTGAAACAATAGCGAAATTGAACGTTTAATATGGATTTTTGGTCAAGGCAGCTCATTGTACTTTCCAGACTTAATAATAATAAGCATCGACAATACTGTCCGTGTGCGAAATAAGATTGTTATATACATAAATGACATAAATACCCGGGAAAAAAGTGATTATATATGGTTATATATAATAAAATAAAATCATATATGAATTTTGCCTATATATGTGGTTATATGTATGTCCATACGAAGAAAACGGTGTTATGTCATTTAATGAAATACCAATATCATGTGCAGCCAGAAGCATTTACTTGTATTTGCATATAATTTGTAAACAACAGCATTTTTTCGTTGTAGACATGTATGATTATATATTTTTCGTTGTGGACATGTATGATCATATATAGTGATATATATAGTTTATATATAGTCGATTATATATAGTTGTATATGGGCAAATTTCATATCTTTTTTTCCCGGGTATCTAAAAAGAATCTACTCAGTGAGAAATAATAGGTTGGAAAGACGACTATTGGAGGTCTACATCGTCTATGGTTAATATCAATGTGTTTTTTCAACCATTTTTCAACTAATCGATGATTCTTTTTCCATCGAATGTAGGGATATATTTGCTGGAAATTTGTAAAAGTTATTCTACATTAGTTACAAGTCGATCACAAGTAGATGCAACGCTTGATGCGACAACTGATCAGAAAATCGATGATACTATTAACGTTTCTGATTAGCTATCGTGATAAGCGTTGCATTTGCTTGCGATCGACCTGCAATTCATATAAAATGACCTTAACTTGAATCATGATTGACTGTTATCATTTCTTGTTCACATGATCCAAATCGTTCTCAATAAGTATGTAATAGGTTTGGTGCGTAATTTTATTTGATCAAAACTGATATTTATGTTCATAATTTTATAAAAGTTGTGTACTTTTGTACGAGTTATGCATTACATAATTTTTTGTTTGTAACTGTTGAAGATAAAATTTGAACATTTTATGCAATATAAAATATTTATTTCTTAGAGTCCTTCCACACACACACACACACATATATACAGGGTGTCCTATTTTAAATAATATATTTTAATGTCTCTTCTATAACTCGTCATAAACAAAAATTTTTCAGTTAAAAATTACATGGTTTGGAGGCGGACACATGATGAAATTACAGATTTGACCTTGTGTAACTTTTTCAAGGCCAGTTCAAAGTCACTTAAGCATTAAAAAAAAATCCACCATTTTTTATTTCATATTCTTGTAGCTGACTTCAAGATTTTTTCAAAACACTATAATAAAGTATTTTTTATTAAGTACTTTCTGAGTTACGAGACTTATGAGACTCGAGAAATGTGAAATTTAAAAGTAAACAAATAAGATTAAATCGATCTATCTTAAGCAATTAAATTTGAGACTACATATATTGAGAATGATGATTTTGGTTGACATTAACGTACTGTCGTCAGGTTCAGGTCGAGGTCTTCTTGAATTTTTTAAATACATTTTTTATTCTACTATTGTTCTACTTTCAGTGTTACCTAGGAATAACAGTATGGACATAATAGTTTTTTGTTCCTTTTGAGATGCATCAAAAGTTGTTTGCAATTAAGGGGAGAAAATATGATAAGAACATTTTAATAAAGATCATCGTGATTTTTTTGAGAGGATCCAACAAATTCGTTTGTAACTTATATACAACGTCAAGATTTTTCAGTGATTTGTATTAATATTATCTCATATGTTTGCTAAATTTTAAATTTTTTACTTTACTTGTTATTAATTTATTCATATATTATTTGCATATTTTTTCATTTGTCGATTGTCGACCTGTTTGTTACTTTTCAGTCTATTCAGTCTGTTTTCGTCGTTTACTTTATTCGTCTGATCGGTATGCCTGATCACAACGTGAATGAAATTGTTTACATACTTGTAGTGTTTGATGAGTGTAGAGGTAACTTTCGCATACAATTGGCACCGAAAATAACTATAATTTTAGTAACATTAACTATTTTTTTTCTCAGTGCATCGGTAAGTATCTATTTTCCTTCTCGTATCGTTTATTAATGCACTATTTAAAGTTCTTAAAATGCACTTGAAACGCAATACAAATTCAACTTCTCTTGTTTAATTGTAGAAATATTGTATTTACAAATTCCATCGTAAAAAGGAAGATTTGGTGCAGTTTGGACTGTGATATTCATGCGGCACATAAACCACGTTCCCTCCTTTCTTCCCAGCATGAAAATGAAAGAACACATAAGTGCGCTCAAGTTCAAAGCTAATTTTATTTTCATATTTATGATCATTCTTACGCTAAGATGTGAAGACAAAAAATGAGCTTACCGTATAGATTACGTTATCCCCGTGTTCGTCCGCTGCATTTTATTGTCGTCCTCCGCATTTTTTTTCACGCGTCGCGTTCTTCGTTCCCAATTAGATCATTAAGCGCAACTTCTTTCTTCTCGTCTCGCATCCATCTTTTCTGTTTCCTCTGACACATGTGCCGCGAGACACCTACGTGATCCCGCATGATCTACATCTCGGCGATTGAAGGCCGAAAAAGCAAATAGAAGGATTCGTGTACAGTTTCGTACGTCGTATTGACGAGGAGACAACCTCCCCGACGGATTCACCAATAGGGAGCGTCGTTTGCCAGATGATGCCAGGATGCAAACTCGCTCCATGTGCGCATGTTCATCTTGGTGGCTTCCGTGATGCGTTGAACGCCATCTTTCGTCCCGTCCTTGCTTAAGAGGCCATTGCATGTTGTCGACGTACTGTCGAATCGTTTGACTGATATTCGAGGCTGAAACGCAAGTACAATGTGTCCTTACTTCTTCGATATTATTGTTGCAATAGGATTTTGCTTCCTTTTATTTAACTAAAACCGCAGCTGAGTTATTTTATTACCCACTTGTAGATTTACTTTTTTCCCTTGTCTTTGAAGTTTTAATTAAAGATTTTCCTGACTTAACAAGGGCCATTAACATTTACAACAATTTTATCTAATAATTTTATCTTCCAGGAGGTAAATCCCCCCGAAAAAATTCAGGTTTACCTAGAAATGGGTCAATATTGACCCATCATCAAAAACAAATTATATTTTTATCGATTCTCTTGCCTATCTTTTTGTCAGATTCTCGAGGCACTATTTATTATTCGAAACAGTACTTATTTGCCTCTGGCATCTCTTTAGTTGGGTAACTCGCAAATCAGCCGTTTAAAGCCCTTATAATGTGAACATTATAATGTTTCATTGGTTCATCTTCAGATACGGATCGTTTCACGATGCATCTGAAAATGAACTTGAGATGATCCGACCACCGGCCTAAGATTGAATATTTCACACATTAATATTCTCTGGGATGTTTACGATAGTAAATTACAACGAGTCATCGCTGCTCAGTGATTGGTCTCTGTCCGAATAATATATCGTCTTGTGTCATTCTGATACACGTCCTTAATAATTTTTGCAAAGTGTACAAATAAACCGTTAATCACGACCAAGAGTATCGTCTCATTATCAAGAAATACAAATAAGAGTGACATCACGTGTGATATGTACATATTCGGTGGAAATTAAGTATCAAAGTTAAATATATTTCATTGAAGAGAAAGAAGATACACTGTTAGTAATGAAAGCATATTTTTAAACGTTGAAACACACTTTCACATTCAAAGTTGAAACTATGTCTTCGTTCAAAAAAATCAATGAAAACAATTGAGTGAGCGCTTTATTGGAATATTTTTCTAGATATATAGATATAAAGAGGCTCTTCTCTCTCTGCATCAATCGAAAGTAATAGTAAGTAATCGCTGATTATTCATCAAGTTTCTCCCTCCGTTGAACGAAGCGAAAGAAAAAAAAAACAAAAAAAAAGAAAGAGGCCCGAAAATTGAAATAACCTACCTCCTGTTTTTTGCGTATCAAATAGTTCTTGCCATCGTTATTGTCCCATGATTCTGTACCATCAGTGCGATATCGTACGCAAAACTCTATGACGTTTGACGCCACCGGCAATGTCAGCCGGAAGCGAAAGGTATCGTAGAGAATGAGAGCTAATGCTCCAGGCTGCTCCACGTACGTGCAATGTACGTCTTCGTGGGTAGACCAGCAGTCGCTGCTGGCCCTTACCACAACCTCCTTATCATAGGCCAGGTTCCTGACCTTCACCGTGCCTACCAGGCACTGCTCGGACTCGCGCACGATTACATTCTCCAGGCTGACGTTATCCTGATCAAGTTTGCGGCGGAAGGCGAGGTAATCGCTCGCTGGCTGTGGGAAGGTTACTTGCCAAGGCGGCGTGGTGTTCTGCATAGCGTCCTGATCTTCCTTCGACGAAGCACGAAGCAGACCGCCAGTTAGACCGGCCACATAAGCCGTGCTCCACAGTGGTGGCACATTGCTCGGCTCCGACATCACACGAACCTGCGTTCCAAAGTTGACACAATCGAGGGATTTGAAACGAAATCAACTCGCCAATAACTCGTAATAATAGTCGTTATAAAAATAGTAATAAAATACGCGTAATTATTACTTGACTGTAACTGATGCATTGAAAATTCAAAGAGAAAGGACAAACTTATTCAATCGTCTTTTTATTATGTTCCGCAGAGAAATAACATATCAATCAACCAAACTAAAAGTTGCAAGTTGTAACGTATTTTAAAAGTGATTTTCATCAAATTCAAATTAATTCAATCGATGATTTAAATTCCCCATCAATCAATCAAATGCGTTTTAAAGCAAGACGAAAAAAATAACTTTTAATAGGAACTGCGTGCGTGCATTTTGCTAAAATAGATGGAAATGATCAATTTAACGGTTTATCGGCAAATTAATTTATCGATAAATTACATAACGAAAGTTGATGTTGAAGTTAACAATTCTGCTACTTATTTGTCGATTAATTTAATCGGAGCTTGGTCAAAGTTTGGCCCTATTTTCCCATTACAATCATATTAAATCGTTAATTTATAGATTAATAAATAATTGTAGACGTTTGTAAACCAATGTAAAGTCCGTTTTCGCTAAAAGTACGGAACACATGTAATTCGCATGAAATGTCCATTAATGCTAATACGGAATAATAAAGAGAAGTGGTTTTATCAGAATATTTTATTAATTTATATTATTAAGCATAAATAATGCACAAAAAATACGACTAATTGATGTCGATATATATTGTAAGAAAAAATTCTCCCGTGGTTTCTCTCGCTCCTAACCCTGTATTACAATCGCTACAATTAGGAAATAGGGAATCCTGATGATAATTCTAATAATAGATATACCTGAGTGAGCGGGCGGCCGCGATCGTCGGCGAATACCACCCGTTTCTTCTGCTTGCTGTTATTATTATTGTTTCGTAACGCATCCAGAGTCAAAGATCCCGAAGAAAGGCATGGCCTGATTCTGGGTGGTACCGACCTGCTGGTAATCGTTGGCGCTGTGACCACCAAAGGATTGTACAGCAGAGAACTGTACACCGGAGGACTATGCCCCAGGAGCAGTTCAGCTGGCATAGCTATCGAACACATTTAGACCTACGGTAAAAGAAAGTCTCATCGTTATTATCACAGATAAGAACGAATTTGATCGAGATTTCATATTCTATATATGTTCTCGTCGTTTGACGTAAAAACCGCGAACATTTCAAAATTATACAAGCAAGTTATACAAATATTACAAGCGGAAGATTTTGTACATTCGTATAAAATCGTGTATTCAAGTAATAAGGTTGACAACAGTGGAACTTTTATTTTATTCTCTATATTTCATTCTATTCTGCATATTATATCAGGAGTATAACTAAATTCCCATTATTTTCTATAAACATCCTTTTAATGCCAAAGAAACGATACAATCATTTTAATAAAAATATCTGTCGTTTGTATCTACCGTCTAATGCTATTTTTCGGGCAGCATATCACAACGAAAAAATGTCTCGACTTTTCACACAATAAATTTGTCGACCCATTTATCAGCCACCTATTTCATTTTGAAAGTATGTATCGGACAGGTTGTGCCATATCGACTAGATGGTAATCAGCGGCTTATCAGCGAAGGGATTAATTGGAATTCTCTTTTTTGACGGTACTGTGACTGTTGTGCCGATTATTTGAACTTGCTGCAACAATTTGTCATGCAGCGCATTCAAGAGGCTTTTGAGGGTGAGAAGTTTTATTTCCAACAAGATGCAGCACCCCCACGTTACCATCGTGATGTAAGGACCTACTTTAATAAGAATCTCTCAAACAGATAGATTGGACAAAGAGGTTCAGTAAAATATCTTCCACGTTCACCGGATCTCACGCCACTAAACTTTTGGGGATATTTAAAAGGTAAAGTGTACAAAACCGGCAACAGTCAACGAATTGAGAGTAACGATTGAACGAGGATGCGCATAAACACCGAACGAAATGATATTTGATGATTTCATTGTTATCCGCAATGTCTGGACCAGAATAGTCATCAGTTTGAAAAGCGTTTGACCACAAAAAAATTACTCATTTCTCTAGATTCTTTTCAATTTTGAAAATAAACTGTACGTTAATGAACGCTGATTTTATAATCATTCAAAGTGTGTATATATTTTTTGGAACATCCTGTAAATTTTTCCTGAACTAAATATATTATTTAAATAATATGATACATATACACGTAATATCTTGGAAAAAACTCGCGTCCAAATATTATCATAATTAAATGTACAAATAAGTTCGGTGCCTTACATTTAACGTCTTGTAATTCTGGCTGAAATTAAAATTTTTTTCCCGCCCTATGGTGATTTGCCAAAAAAATGCCAACCTTAACTTTTAAAAAGCATTATAATAATTAATGGCTTTGTCGACATAACCTCAGAAAACAATAGTTATCACGATATCATCCGAAAAGGAACATCTGAGGCACTGCATTCTTTTTGTGTTCCGGTTGAATAAAAATGTTGCTACCGAAATGATTTGTTGTGCTTTGGGTGGAAAATGCTTTGACCCATAAAACTTGTGAAAAGTGATTTCAGAAATTTTTGAGTGGCAATTTCGATCTCATTGATCGAGAACGCGATGTAATGTCGGAAAAAGTTGAAGACGAAGAATTGGAGCAGCTGTTGAATGAAGATCTTTGTCAGACGCAACAAGAACTTCTTGAACAACTTAGTATAATTGAACAGGCTATTTCCGTTAAGCTTAAAGAAGCTTGGAAGAATTTCAAAGATACGAGGGTTGCTACTTATATTTTTGGCCTAATAATAAAAAAGCAAATATTTATGATCGAAATTGGTTTTATTGTTTTTCAAAATATTCTCCATGATGATCAATACACTTTTGCATGCGTTTGAGCCAATTTTCGAAGCACTTTTTCCACTCCGATTGAGGTAACTGCAAAACATGCGTTTTGAATGAATCAACCGCTTCTTCGGGTGCCGAAAATCGTTGACCACGTAATTTATTTTTGATGTGCGGGAACAAAAAAAGTCATTGGGTGCCAAATCAGGGCTGTACGGCGGATGACCCATCAATTCGATGTTTTGGCTGGTCAAAAATTCCTTTGTTTGACCCGATGTGTGAGAGCTCGCATTGTCACGATGAAGAATGATTCGCCTCTTCTTCTGCTTTTCTCGAATTTCTCCGATGACTTCTGGCAAACAAATGTGTACCATTCGTGTACCATTCAGAATTGACCGTCCTACGGTGCTCTAACGCCACTGTCGCCACGTGACCGGTAATGCCGAAGAAACAGGCAACCATTTGCTTCGATGTGCTTCTTCGGCGAACAACTTTTGTTGGATTTGACTCGCATTGGAAGAACCATACAGTCGATTGCTGTTTTGTTTCGGGCTCATATGCATAGATCCATGATTCGTTACCTGTGTAGATGTTATACACAGCCTTTGATGCACCTTGAACGTATTTTCTCAACATTTCCTTGCACCAATCAACACGTGTTTTCTTTTGAGCGTTTGTCAGATTATGCGGGATCCAACGCGAAGAAATTTTTTTTACGGACAAATATTCATGCAATATCTTATTGATGCTTGTCATACTAATGCCCAAAGATGCCTCAATCTCACGGTATGTCACATGACGATCTTGCTTTATCAGTTCACGCACAGCATCGATATTTTCTGGCACAACAACCGATTTTGGACGACCTTCACGGAATTCGTCCTGGAGCGAACGTCGGCCACGATTGAATTCGTTATACCAGTTTTTTACAGTGCTGTAGGATGGTGCTTTCTCGCTGTATAAAGAATTAAGTTCATCGATGCACTCTTGTCTTGATAATCCACGTCGAAAGTTATGAAAAATAATCTCACGAAAATGTTCACGAGTTAATTCCATTTTTTGCCCGACATGAATTTTTCAATTCACTGTAAACAACACAAACCGCGCTCAAATGACAATGTGTTCTTATGTTCTTATGTTCAACAATGTCAAGTTTCCAATGACAACGTCAGATGGCGCCTGGCAACACTTACTGCTACCAAGGCCAGAAATATAAATAGCTACCTACGTAGGTTATTGGTTTCCTCAGGTGCTCAGCCCCGAACACAAAGTAAGACGCTGTGACACGGCATAGACCTGCTGTCACGACTTAAAAGAAAGGACTTTCTGTATAAGATTCTAACTGGGGATGAAAAATGGATATTGTAGAACAATCTCAAAACATGAAAGTCGTGGGTTTAATCGTTAATATTTACCGCTAAACCGAATATTCACATGTTACTGTGTGTTTGGTGGGATTTGAAAAACATTATTTATTATGAGTTGCCCAATAAAACTTTTTTTACTTCTGAGCTTCACCAATAGCAAGTGATCAAATTACACTACAATTACAATTTTAATGCAGTGTAGAAGCTTCAGTCTGTAGGTAATTAATAATGACCTATTTGCGGGCCTCACCTTTTTATAGGTACCCATATATTAAGAGTAATCAAAAAACTTCGTTTTTTTCATTACGAACTATTTACCTTCATCTTGAAAACGATAAATATTTAGGTCTAAACTAACGTTAATATGATGGCAGAGCAGTATAATGAACGAAAATATTTTATTGATTCTCTTATTAGTCATGAAAAAAGCTTCACAGTGGCACATCTAGACTAATAATTAATTACGGATGGACAGAGAGATATGGATAGAGTGTTTTTCTCATCTAATGATTATTTTTGACATTCCTAAGGATCATATAATACAAAAAAAAATGTTTACTGGAAATCGGGAGGGGGGCCCATAAAAATGGCCTTATTGACTCTCCCTTAAATAATATTGACATTATATTAATGAGATAATGGAAATCTATACAAAAACATGATAAAAGGCACTTAACACCACAATTTAACGAAAATTTATTTAATTTTCTTTGAATAATTTTCAATTTATCTTTCAAAAATATGATGATTTATATTTCTCATTGCCCAAAGTTTCTTTGTCTCTTTTTCAAGCTAATCTGCATTCGTTCTTTCGAATATTTTAATTGCGTTACGAACACGTAAAAAAGTTTGATTGTACCTAACAATAATGAATTAAACATGTTTGAATGAACGAAGAAACAACATTTTTAGTTATACAAACGAAATTTGGATCATAACAACTAGAAATTGGATCATAACAACTAGAAATTTCGTTGTCAAGTTAATTCAACCGCTTTTTTCTCCGTGAAGAGAACACGATTTTAATTCGCCAAATGCACAAAGTTATTATATTCCGCAGTACTTCATCTTAAGCCCGATTAAATGTATGAAGCAGCTAATTGAAACTGACGACTGGCTAAAATTTTTACTTGTAATATGACGTATTTTCTATTTGCGTATATAGTCTCGCAGTTGATACATTTTTATGCGCGACAAGTAAGTATACCTGTAATCATATTACTCGTGAAATAGAATTACGAGTCTTGAATGCGGTTAAGGCGTGCGATCCTCGCGCCGTTTTTTTCATACTGAGAACCGGTTCGGACTCGAATGAAATACGTACTATACGTACCAGACCGTAACCGAACCAGTGCGCGCGTAGTTGAGAATCGGCGGACCATGAATCGGTGGACGTTTTAGGTTTTAGGTTTCAGTAAAGTTAATTCGTAAAGCATACTCACGCACATATCCGCATGAGTAGGATGAGTGTCGATTACACTACCGGATCTTGGAAAAGTCAAACATTCTCTTCAAAAATCAATAACTGATAAATAATGACGAGCAGAGATTCCCGATGTTATATAGACCTAACAAAAGAAGTAAAATTCAAGCGAATTGTAGAATTAGCATAGATTTCTACGTGTTCGTAATATCCAAATCTATATTTATGATTAATGGCCCGTGAAAATTATCCAAATAAGAGAGAATGCGTAAAAATAATTTTCAAATTCAGCATGAATCTAAGAAATATCTTCAAAAATTAACGGATGGTAATTTGCGGTTGTTCGGGTATATTTCTATACACATATTTCTATATATTTCGAAAAGCATCCGATATTTAATAAGAAAATTTAACTTCTGGGAATTACTCAAAAATAAATTCTCCTATTGAATATCAGCTGCAAGACGATACCCAACGAGAAATTAAATCGATTCGATGTAATTTCAATTATCGATTCGATTTTCACTTCTTGCTGAGTAATCCCTCATTAAATACTTCTTTCCACTGAAACGCAAACCAGTTTTCACCCTAGTAACTCGTTACGAATTTTACGTGTATAACTTTTTAGTCGCCTGAGTTTAACTTTTAGTTAAAATCAGGTAGATATATTTTAGATTTTTCCTACTCCACGAAAATGTCGCAGTTCGTGTGATAGATTAGAGAATGAACGAAAACTCAATGACAAGAAACGATATCTTTGCACGGAAAAAATGTTTCTCTAGATTTAATATTTCTATTTATTTGACTGAAATTTGTTTCAGTGAAACCCTAGGAAAAATTAATTATATAAGATATATAATTACATAAAATCATATATGAATTTTGCTCATGTGATTACATATATGATTATATATCTTTGTACACGAAAAAAATGATATTACGTCATTTAATTAAATGTCAATATCATGTGCTGCCAGAAGCACAAGCAGCCAGAAATATTTACTTCGATTGTATTTGCATATAATTTGTAAGTAACAGTATTTTTTATTGTGGACATATATGATTATATATAATCATATATGAGCACATTTCATATCTTTTTTTTCCCGGGACAACATGTACAAAATATTATTTGATTTAATAAAAATTTTGATCTTTCGTTCAAAAAAACTATTATTTTACGGAAAAAACAGATATTATTTAACACTATTATTTAAAGAAATATCGATCTTTTGCGCTCAATCTTGCTGTAGGTGATCCATTTTTATCTCTGGGCAACATCGTACACCGTCAACATGGCGAAATACGCGAAAAACCTTATTATTTTGCTTGGTGTCTTTCCGGCGAGAAGACTTTCAATAATCGCCGCCCTCCGGTTATATTCCAGGTTTAATCTGACCAACTCGGCCATTTCGAGGTTGTGAATATCTTACCCACGTATTCTAGTCTATCTTAACGCTAAGCGGCACCTACAGTTGAATTCTAACATAGCGGGAATTTCAAATTCAATTTTGTTCGGATTCTAACATTGCACCTTGTATATTCATTAACATCGTGTTGCGATTTGTTGAGAATAACCTAAACAGCACAAAACCCAAAACTGGGACATAAGACATCTCTAAGACACCTTTAAGACGTTTTTAATTAAGTAAGATGTCTATGAGACGTCTTTAGTCTTGTAGATGTTTCATATCCCAGTCCCAGATCCCGTGCTCTTTGGGAATATTTATATCTCTGATCTGTGTTTTCGACATGATCTACATGATTCGCGAATTCTCACCTGTATGCAAAAAATGCTCGCTTAAACATTCGATCGGCAAGACAATAATTAACTCGATTTTCTTTCTTGTCCTCTTTTGATTTACATCGTGTCTAAAATATGTTAGATGTGCGCTAAAGACAGAAAGCAATAAATATACACAAAAACAAGAAAATTAGAGGACATTAGAAAATAATAAAAATTACATCTGTTATTTATTTTTGTATTTCTTATATTATATTTCTTACAATCTTTATTGTTTTTTGTCCTCATTTCCTTATGTTTTTGTGTGTATAAACTGTTGAATGGTTGGCCATCTACAACTAATATTTTATATTTGTACTTGGAGCCCTCCGCCCTACAAACTGTTAAAGTTTAGTTCAGACCTGCGTGTTTCAATTCATAAAGTCTCCCCATGAATATATATTATTTATAAAAAGAATGAAATGTACAACCTTTATCAGTCATCTTATATAAGCAGTAATGTTTTTGCTCTTGGAAGAGAATGGAGGGAACCAATTATATCAGCCAATTAACTCATTACATTAAGATAGTTGTATCATGAAATGAGTTTCGTGAAAATAAGACTTGTACTATATTATATTATGGTGAGTGCAAAAGTTCGTGCCCGATTCCAATAGATGTTACTAGAAGAGTTGTATGGTAGCGTCATTGATTGTTATGTGTACGTATTGCACATCATGTATGGAAAAGTGACATATTCAATTTAAGCGGAAGACTTGTATTTTGATTGAATTTACGTTGTAAAAAACAATTTTGAAAATGAGCGAAGAAAAGTTGAATTAATGGCATGTTATGCTCTATGAGTTTCGGAAGGCCGTAACAATTGGAATTGCCGTAAAAAAAATTTAAGATGATGGTCTATCAAGATCGTATACCAACAATTCGAGCTGTTAAAAAATGGTTTGTGAAATTTAGACGTGGTGATTCTTAATCTTGACGGCCAGTCATGCTCTGGCCAAACTTCAGACATAAATGATGACATGTTGAGCAATTTAATGGAAAATAATTCACGAATTTCAACAAAAAAGATTGCTTCAAGACTCAACATTAACAGGCGACCGCATTTAGAAAAGATTGGGTACACTTTGAAGCTCGATATATAGGTGCAGCATTTGCTAACCGAAGCGAACGAATTTCTTTACTTAGCCGGCTAAATAAAAAGCCGTGTTTGGATCGACTGGGGACTGGCGATGAAAAATGGATCGTCTACAATGTTCAACGCACTTAGAAACTAGCAAATGAGCGTGCAGAATCCATGGCAAAAGCCAATTTGCATCCCGAGAAGGTGATTCTTTCTGTTTAGTGGGATTGCAAAGAAATAATTTATTTTGAGCTGCTCCCCGTTGGCCAAATGATTAATTCTAACAAGTACTATCAACAATTAAGAAATAGCAATCCAGGAGAAGCGTCCAATTCTGGCCAGTCGTTTTTCACCATGACGACGCAAAACTACACACTGTAAAATAGACCTTGCACAGAATAAAAGAAATAAAGGAACTGAGATTGGATATATCACATTCACCATATTCCCCTAATATTGCATCATCAAATTAATAAATCAGTCAAACAAGAAATTACTTAATTATTCGATAGTTTCGATCGATCATATAAAAAACCAGTTGATTTTATGAAAAATTAAGCAATTACGGCTCCCTGAGAGACTTATAATTTTTGTCAATAATAAGTGTCACCTAAAATAAATATTCATCTTTAAACGACCTTCACAGGATGCATATTAAATAATAGACGATTATGTGACATCCTCACAATCGCATGGAAATATTTATCGCGATATTTCGTAATTGATCATTGTTTTATAATCACGCGGAATGTTCATAGTTCACAGTACACAAGATAACGCAACATCGCCTTATATCTAGACAAAATAATTTATCCTTTTTATCAATTGCATAGGCAAAACGATCATTAATCATTTGAATATTACTAGCGATTTCTCATTTAACCAAATATATCAGATATATTTATCTTTTGTCCTCTCTAAATCTTATTATTATCATCCATATGCATGAACGCGCTCTGATAGTTATCTTACGGTCGTACCACATTTAACACTTTTTTGCCTTTCATGTTTCACAATCCATTTCCCTATTATTTCTGAAATATAACACGCACGCACAACATTACTTTTCATACCTAACATTATTATCTAGAATTAACCTAGATAGATTATCTTATTTTATATATTATTATATGTTGTGTTTTCTTTATTTAATATACTGAGAATGAACCACTTAAAACAGGAAACCTTGATAACTCTTTCATTTTTAGTGGTAAAAATAAATATTTTAGACGAAACTTATTTAGTTTTATAGGCGACATTCCAATAAGCAAAATGTTAACGCTCAGACAACAAGATTGGTCAGATCAATATTCTAATGTTTCCGTAAACATACTTGAAAAGTATTATATTTCATGTATTACATTATATTTACATATCTTGCGATATAATTTATTTACTTTTACATATTTTCTAACTTATTGTGAGAATAAAAAGAGCCGAGTTGAAAAAATTCGTTGAAAATCTACAAAATGCTTGTACAGGTCGATCTATACGAACCTTGTTATTTGACGGTTAACAATATGCCGGCAGATTGGCAGCAGATTCGATTAAAATACTGTGGCAGATCCACTTATGTCTACGTTAAACTCATGTTCTTTCGACAGAGCCTGCTGATATAATTCGACAGCATATTGGCACTTGACAGAAACCAGGCAGGATTTCCAATATGTTTCATTTAAATACAATTAAATGTTGATGAAACGGCAGATGCTGCTCAGTTTCCGCCATCAATCTGTCATCATACTTTGTTAGCAGATCCTATTGTATTTCTGCTAGTCTCGTGACTCGATGCGGAAAATTGCGCAGTCGTCAAACTATTTCGAACATTCTCGCGATCAAATTTAGACGAAGTCCACCTTCTTAAGCTTCGTGTCTCGAGACACGCGTCATGGCCTTGGATCGACTCCAATTGTCCGCGTTTTAAGATACATGTGACTCAGGCATCATCAGGGAACATTAGAATGCCGTCTTATCATCCTAATTGCGAACTGCTTGAAATAAGAAATTCCATAAACAGCTTTTCGAATTGAGGAATCCGGATTTTCTTCAAAACATACTTTTGTCGTAAATTGTTCCGTCCGTTGTAATAAGATGTAAATGGTAAGTAAATGGGCCGAATATATCTTGTCTACGATCATTCAAAGTACCGTATATACTAAAATTATCAATAATTCTTCGAGAAAAAATATCGAAAAATGAATAAAATCTCAGATAACCGGAATGTGTAGGTTAGATTAGGTTATGGCAAGATTCCAGGAAGAAAGCACACCTTCTGAGTATAATTTTGCTTGAAATATTATTAGATTGATATTTAATACGGAACGTCTCAATATAGTTTTTGCTTCTACTATAAAAGTACTCGATAAGAAATACTCATTCTTCGATGATTAGATCGTTCATTCCGACGTTGATAAACCGGCTTGCATAAAGCGACTCAAATGAAATTAACATATCTCAAATATCGGGACCTAATTAGTTAAATGACCTCTAATATCGAAGAGGGAAAATATAACTATTTACTTAAGACACAATCCCAATGGTCACCCTGTAAATATACCAGGTGTAGAAGTATGAAACCGGAATTTCCCTATAGATGGTGCTAGCCATCAGTTTAGGGACCGTAAGACCGCTTCTGCAGCGCCATCATCTCCCTCTAACAGCTGACGAAGATTTTCAACACACAACAACCCAAGTTCCATACACCGGTATATTTTTCTATAACCTTAAACATGTCGAGTTTTGTGCCTACGAACTACGATTTGCGGACAGCATTGGTTTTTTGTTATCATTTGAAGAAAACTGCTGCAGAATCGCATCGAATGCTTGTCGAAGCTTACGGTGAACATGCTCTTGGTAAAACACAGTGTTTCGAGTGGTTCAAAAAATTC
>NW_014554269.1:30465-35706 GCF_001313825.1 Dinoponera quadriceps
CCAACATAACGCCACAAAAAAATCAAAAATCGAATATACGTAACCCGCGGAAATTCAAAATTCGCGATACTTTTTGAACAGACCTTGTGTATATATATATATATATATATATAATATTATATGTATATATATATATATATATATATATATATATAGTATTATAGAAAAAATATTTTTTTATAAAAGAGTATCTTCTCATTATTTCACAAAAAATTTAATCTATAATGAAAGAATTTATCTATATATCATAAAATCTATGATTAAAAATTAATCTATGATTGAATTTAATCAATGATTAAAAAGATAATTATGAAAAGTACACGCGCGCGCGCGCGCACACACCTACATACACATATATATACAGATATATCTATCAAAAATAATATGGGACACCCTGTAGGTATATATATATATATATATATTGCTTTGCATAATTAACATCTAACTTCTAACTTTATAATAGGTTAATTTAATTTTTTACTTAAACAAAGTACTAACTTATTCAATCTTTACTATACGTATATGTACCAACTTTCAAAAATATATAAATTCTTACTAAATTTCCGCCTTTTTGCCATCAGCTTTCAAAGTGAAAAAGTTCACATGAAAACGTTCGAAACGTTACATGATCTCTAAAATCGTCAATTTCGCGTGAAACTTGTCATATTTCCACCCTAGAGAAATTAAGTGATCTTTTTCCACAGAAGAGTGAACAATAATTCATTAACATAAATACGCGACAATTATTTGCCAGTTAATGTTACTACCGAATATGTAGATTATTCATATTAGATAAAGCATTGGCCTTTCAAGGTACCAAGTAATGCCGCATAAAGATACTGTCAAATGTTACCGAATTAAATCGTGAGATTTAATCAGGTATGCAACATGAAAACACATATCGGTATCTGTCACGCCCGTTTTCTCGGTATATAGCGTGATTTTAGTTTGTTACTCTGTAGCGCGCGATATTAGTCTGATAACGCACACGTACATAAGAGCCTGTAATCCATATTATCTCACAGTTTAAGACGCATAATTCTTATCGTCATGAGAAGAGGAAAAGAAGGGGAGGTAGAAAGATGAGGAAAAATCGACGTTCTTTCTCGCCAATAGATTACATTATAGAAAAACCAAACAATAGAAACACCGAATATATATATATATATATTGCTTTGCATAATATTGTATTCGACTGCTGTTTCGTTTCCGGGATGTAATGGGGAATCCAAGTTTCGTCCATAGTTACAAAAGGCCGCAAAAAATCCTCTGGATTCTTTTTAAACACTTGCAAACAGTCGGCTGATGTTCGAATTCGTTTCTGCTCTGGTGTGAACAAACGCGACACCCATCTTGCGCCAAGTTTTTTCATGAGCAATTCATTATGCAAAATGAAGTGAACCCGCTTTAATATATATATATATATATTAAAAGAGTCGCGGTAAGTGCGTAATGATGTTGTCGGAGACGTCAGCAGCATAATAGATCGAAGATGAAAATCGTTTGACTAACGTGAACCAGTGTATCCAGAAAAATAAGAATTTCGCTACTTGCGAATAAAATATTCCACAAATAACATGATACCCTTATTGTCGCGTGAATCAGTTGGTAGAAATAAAGATGGGATGACGAATCGTAACTGAAAATAATAATTATCCACGCTCGTTATAGTATTTCATGACAGCATAGAACGACTCTGATCTTCTTACTTGGTAAAATATCATATGTATTAGATATACACAAAGGAGAGATTATCTCGCCATTGATACAGTCTATTTTAGGAGCGTATGAAGCTTGTAGTACATTTCCATTATGGAAAGATAAGTGGTTCAGAGCAAGTCACCGATTTCCGTCATGGAATTTTATCCGAACTTGTGATCTTTCTTATGTCACACTTGACATATCGTTTTCATATCGATAATTAATGATCTGTTTACATTAGTAACATATAATAGATGTCGTGAAGATGCTCGCAAAGTTTAGCACGAATTCAATGTGTCAGATTGGTCAGAAAGTCTTTTATGCAAAAAAATATTCGATATTACTTAACGATAAGTAAAAAAATATCGAATCCCTGAAATTATTATTAAAATCATAATCGAAATTCGCACAAATATCACGAGAGACATTTTAGGAACAATTTATTAATATACGGCAGGATCACTACAAACTATGATAATCTCTTTTAGAACTTAATACGTTTATATCCAAAACTCATGTAAGAATTAACAAAATTAATAAAACTCATGTAAGAATTAAACAAAATTATTAAAAAAAAAACGTGACGCAAACGAAGAAGAAAATATGTGCTGTGTATGGAGGGAATGTCATAACAAAACGAATGAGATGGTTT
Source organism: Dinoponera quadriceps (assembly GCF_001313825.1). Lineage (NCBI taxonomy): Eukaryota > Metazoa > Arthropoda > Insecta > Hymenoptera > Formicidae > Dinoponera > Dinoponera quadriceps. The sequence continues at coordinate 32,819 of NW_014554269.1, forward strand.
ACGAAGTTTCGTGCTGATGATACGAAGATGAGGAGAGCTCTGGTCGATCGATTGTTGCTAATGACGACCAAATCAAGACTTTAATCGAGAATAATCAACGGTGTACGACGCGGGAGATTACAGAGATACTCCATTTATCATATACAACCGTTATCGAGCATTTGCACAAACTGAGATATGTGAATGTCGTATTGATGTCTTGACGTCTGAGTGCCGCATGATATGTCTGAAAAAAATTTGATCGATCGCATTTCCATCTGCGGTTTGTTACTTAAACGCAACGAAAACGACCCATTTTTAAAACATGACAAGCGATGAAAAATGGATTGTCTACAACAACGCTGTGCGCAAATCGTTCTGGGGAAAACGTTCAAAAAACGTCTTTGACCACTCCAAAGGCTGGACTTCACCCGGAAAAGGTTATGCTGTATATTTGGTGGAAGGGTGTGGTATATTATAAGCTCCTCCGAAAGAACGTACGATTAAATTTGGACAGCGTCCAATTGGACAAACTGAAAGAAGCCATTGCAGAAAAACGTCCAGAACTACGAGGGCGGTTTGATATTAAAGATAACAATTTGAGTTTTGTAACGTAGTTTATTTTTCGACATAGTCTCCTCAAAACTCAACGCATTTGCCCCAACGTTTCTCCCAACGTTTCTCCAGGTTCGCGATTCCTACGCGGAAGTAGGTTTCTTCAAAGCCCTCAAAATACCCGTTTACCTTCTGTATGACCTCTTCGTTTAAACCAAATTTTTGTCTAGCCAAGAAAGTCTTGAGTTTCGGGAACAGATGGTGAATAGACTGGATGCGGAAGCAGTTCAAATCGCAGTTAGGTCAATTTTTGCTCAACGAGACGGCTTGAATGCGCCGATGCGTTGTCATGATGAAACAACACTTTTTTTTAGCGATTCCTCCGACGTTTCTCCGTGATCACTGCCTTTAATCGGTCCAAAAGTGATGCATAGTATTTTCCAGTAATGGTTTTCCCCTTCTCGAGGTAGTCAATCAGGACAATTCCTCTCGCATCCCAAAAAACTGACGCCATCACTTTTTTTAGCGGATGAAAAGATGAAACGCATTTTAGTTCGTGCGGCCCACTGTTTCGACTGCTATTTTGTTTCCGGGATGTAATGGTGAATCCAAGTTTCGTCCATAGTTACAAAAGGCCGCAAAAAATCCTCTGGATTCTTTTTAAATATTTGCAAACAGTCGGCTGATGTTCGAATTCGTTTCTGCTCTGATGTGAGCAAACGCGACACCCATCTTGCGCCAAGTTTTTTCATGAGCAATTCATTATGCAAAATGAAGCGAACCCGCTCAGTTGAGATACTTGTGGCCTCTGCTAACTCGCGCACTTTCACTCGTCCGTCGGCCGAAACTATATCATGGACTTTATCGATGATTTCCGGCGTCATAGCTAATTTCGAAACTCCAGGACGTGGTGCATCTTCGATGCTTGTTCCGTCATGCTTGAATTAATTTACCGTTATTCGTGTTTTAATTTTTTATGATATCTGCTGTAATATTCAAATACGGAAATTATGTGAGACTCTTCAAATTTATTCTATTTCTTTTTCAATAAATGAATAAAAAAAAAATCGATTGAACAACACTGACAAATATAATTGTTCAATTCTCAATTTAAAACATTATATCGCTTATTCCTCTATCTACAAATATAATCGCTATCATATATCGATCCCTTAATAATTTTCCGTTTCAATAACAGCTTGCGAATAGATCTCTAACATATATAAAATTAAATGAATAATTATTTCTTAAAAATTACTTTACTTAATCTTACGATAGTCGTTAGATTTTCCTGCTTAAATATTTCGAGTATTCAATTTCGCTAACTTTTCAATAATTTTTTTTTCCCAATCACAATTTCTTATCATTCAGCGCATCGCTCTAGATAAGTCGAATACTGACAGCTAAGTTTTCCGCAAATACTCACGACATACAACACGTGGGAATAACGTATATGATGAACAGTGTAAATTACGCATATATACTACAGGAGCAATCAGCTCAGTGATTCCACGTGGGCGTGTTCGAGGTGAACGATTGATTGAAGAATACGCAAGGGCACGAATGTACGTGACCTGACGCATGCGTCGGACACGTGTTCAACAAACCGAGCCGGTTTCATGAAGAAATCTCAGCGTTGCGGTATCTTGTCCCTCGTGAATCAAATAAATGCGAGATTGTTATCTTGTTTGCGATTGTCGAAAAATCTATTAGGCCTGTAAATTAATTCATTACTCTTTTGCAAACATTACAATTTTCATTAAAAACAAAGTGTTATGTATTCCATCACCAAAATAGTCCCCGTTCTTTTTAATGATCTAAAGTCATTTTTTTCAGACAATACTTCATCTCATTTCATAAAAAAACTTAGCGGTTTTGAGTCGATGAAATCGAGACATTATTGAACATCACGTATCGATTTGACATGCCCAAATCATCATTTATATGTAACTTCGATATACCTAACTATGTGTTAAACATATAATTACATACATCAAAATTATATATAACGTTGATGTACTAATTCACCAATCACTATGATAGCATGATATCCCAGACAGCACAAATCTCCTCTGAGGACGTTTCTAAGAATATCCACAAAAGGTCTATGGAATATCGTACGCTGTTTGGGATGTCTATACGCACGCAAATCATGTGAATCCGCGCTGAAATTAGGTAAGAGTTGCTTTATATTTTATTTGGAAACAAAGAATCACCTTCGTGTAAGATACGACATATATTATTGTCAAGTCCCTGAATATTGTATTCACCCAGATATAATTAAATCACATTAATTAAAGTCCGTTGCATTATTCAGTTTTAATTATACTCATATATATATATATATATATATA
>NW_014554269.1:35830-66890 GCF_001313825.1 Dinoponera quadriceps
ACGTAAGGTGTAACAAAATTCTCATTTACCAGCCATGTCGTATTCAAACGCGGAAGCTTGTGATATGATGCTTATTTTAGGTGAATGTGATGGTCAATTTAGAGCAGCTGCAAGATTGTGGCGAGAACGATACCCAGATCGCGCTCCTCATTCGTACAAAGTTTTTTCTCGCTTAGCTAACCGAATTACCAATAAAGGTATTCTTCAACCGGATCACAATAAAGGTAGAAAAATTCGACGTCAAGTTAGAGATGAAAGGATGCCGGAGATTCTTGCATCCGCTCAATTGCATCCCTGCCATTCATTAAGACGTACAGAAAGAGATTCTGGAATTAGTCGCAGCACGATCTGGCGAATTTTCCATGAAAACAAGTTGACACACACACATTCACACACACAAACACACAAACCCACAAAGAGGTGTAAATCCGACCGTGCAACCTCCACCTTGGGTAATGCTAATGCCGGCGGTACCGTAACTTTCAATCCTCATAACTCGAAAAGTACTGATTAAAAAAACGTTTCATTATAGCGTTTTGGAAAGCTCTCGAGGTAAGCTACAAGAATATGCATTGAAAAATGGGGGTTTCCATTTAAGAAATTAAAGGTGACCTTCACGTGATCTTCAAACGACTATCCAAGGTCAAACCAATGACACCATCTTATGCGCCCCTCGAAGTCACAAAACTTTTGTCTGAAACATTTTTCTTTAAAATGTCGCGTTTACGAAAAAATCGGGTGAGACGGGTGGTCTGGGACACCCTGTATATATATATATATATATATATACTTATTTATTTATTTATATATTTATATCTATATATTTATAAGGAATAAAATTACAGTGCAGCATTAGTTCAGTTAAAACGAATAGGCCTACCGTTAATTTGTTGACACTTTCACGGATGGGTGATTTAAAATGTCCATATTCGCCCGCACGTCAATATATATTTATATATAAAATCACTGCTAATTTCGAATAAAAGTTGAGTGAGTAAAAAGTGCAACATTTTGCATATTTTCAGAAACTAAATATAAGAGTTGGCAGAAAAATGTGAAACTTAAAAATAGTAGCGTTGTTTATATTAACTTTAAACTGTCAACCAAAAATAATATTTAATCCGGGATGAAAATAAGGGAAAGAAGGATCTACCACTATGCTTTACTTTGCAATCAAAAATGACTCTCATAATCATACATTTCATTTTACGGACGTCCATTTAACTTAAAATATTAACTCTATACTCTGAGTCTATGCTCCCCTAACTCTATGTCTTGAAGACATGTGATGATTAATAAAAGGGAATATAATATACATCAACTCTCTTTTATTTAAAATATTACGCAATTATTAAATAATAATGTATGCAACAAATTTCTGCACATCGGTCTCTCTCTTTCTGCTCCTCTCTCTCACTCCCTTCTCTCCTCCTTTCACTCCCTTCTCCCCCGCCCCCTCTCAATCTCTCTCTTACCGATGACAAAAATATCGTGTAGATAAAAAAGGAACGAAATTGCGGTATTTATAAACACTTTTTTATTACAAAAAGCTTACGAATAAGGCTAGATCTTAGAATCTCGGAATCTTAGAATCATGTTATGTTATATTCATCTTCAATGTTTAAACTAGTTCTTTTTGCAAATATCCTGCTAAAATCCACCTCATGTTAAATAACTAAAACTTAAATAGCTAAAAACTTTTTTTTATGAAAACTATCCTTAATATTTAGTATTATTTTTTAATTAAATGTTTATTGTAATCAACTTTTCGTAAATATCATGTTCTTGAACAAATCTATTTCATTTCTTATTATACATATCGAGTTGCTTTAAAAATGTTTCCAAAATTCAAATTATTTAATTTTTCGTATGATATCACATTTAAAATGTGCTCATTTAGCCTGAAATACATAATATCTTATACGAACCTGTGACGTAAAGAAGGGTCCTACAGTGCTAATCTAAATATCTATTATTATTCGCATAAGTATGTAATTTAGCTGAAGCTTTTTTATATGTATTACAACGCAAGTATCGATTTAAACATGTAAAGAAGCTTCAGTCAAATTATACGCTTATGTGTGTAACACATGTAGATTTGCAGTGAATGTATTAGGTATCCATTTCTCGCATCCACTTTCACATTATCCTTAAAATTCCTACTAATGTGTGTCTCCGAGTTACAAGTATTTTTTACGAACCTTCCTTCTCCTCTATTACTCGTCCCATTAATTCAAAATTTGTCTTATATTTAAAAAATGTGTACAAGTCATATTAAGAGGTCATTTTTATTAAACATTATATGTCTCCAAGATGTAGAGTCAGGGGAGCACAGAATATAGGGTTAATATTCTAAGATTAACGGACGTCCGTAAAATGAAATGCACGATTATGAGAGTCACTTATAATTGCAAAGGAAGGCATAATGTAGACTCAAACGTTGTTGCGAAGCAAGGCATTTGGCCAAATGCAATTCGGAACCATCGTGAACGCACTAGAATACTCGCTCTGGACAGAGTAATATTGAAAGTGAAGAATTTAATTTATATTATCGCAAGGTCAACTTAAAAGAAAATCGAGGAATTAAAAAGTATATAAAAATAAACGTACCCAAACGATGAATAATCGGGAGGGAAAGGCGATTTTCGGGTTGAATAAATTAAAAACTGTGGGTATTTAGTCGCGACACGAAATATGCGTATAAATGATGTGTAACTCTTCTTTCTCCTACTTTCATCCCGGACGGATTAAATATTATTTTCGATTGACGGCTTAATATAAAAGACGCTATCATTTTTAAGCTTCACATTTTTTTGTCAATTTTTATATTTACTTTCCGAAAATACGCTGCACTTTCATTCGAAATTAGTAGTGATTGTATATATATAAATATATATTGACATGCGGGCGAATACGGACATTTAAATCGTGTCAACAAACTAACAGTAGGCCTGTTCGTTTTAGTGCTTCATTTTCCTTCAAAGTTAGGTTTGTATCATTCTAAAGGCATTAAAAATCCAGTTCGACTACTACGAGAGAAATCTAGGACGGCGAAAAGCGATAGTATTACTTACTTATTTCTCGCAATAACAGTGGCAGGCCCCGCGATGAGGAACGAATTTTAGAAACAGCAACTCTGCTTTCGCTAAATTTTGACGTTTTCTTCCCCTTCCTTTTTATCTCTCTTCTTACCCTAGAACTCGAGGACTGCTGACTCGATCATCAGTTGTAGTTGTAAAATTTTCTTCCAGTCTCTTATGTGAGCGTAAATAACATCACAATACTCATCGACACAGTATGTGTGTGTGTGTGTGTGTGCGTGTTGTGTCGTATTCCGGTTTTGAGACTACTTTGAGTATATGTAGAAGGTAAGATCGAGTACACCGTTTATAAAGCCGGTGGTTCCCCACGTAATATCAAGTTGCCTATTACCGATTCCGGCAAACAGCGACCGACAATAGCATCTTATTTCGCAGTGATTCGATCGAAGCAACACGATAACTTGGACGCGAAGGAAGGCCGGAATTTCAGGCCTGCTTCGGTCGACCGGCGCGCCGCTCCACTCCTCGCCACGTACAACACGCGTTTGAATGTACGAGAAGTCGCGCCAGCTGCTGGTTGTCTGCTACTCTTCGGCACTCTCCGGTAGCGCCGTCACGACCTCGTGGTGTTCACGTGATCGTAGCGCCTTCACGAATCGCAGCGGCGCGCAGGCCGCGTGCTTGCATTCTTCTAATTGCGCTGTGCTGGCGACGCGTCGGCCCGGGGGACACGAGGAAATGGCTTTTCGTATCATACCGGTTCTAGAGAACCAGCTCTCTCTCTTACGGTGTTCCGTTGCGAACCTTCCATTTTTCACACAATTCAATCTCAAATTGACAACGAATTCGCAGTCGGAACTTGCGAATATGTTTTACACAAAGTGTGCACGACCGGCGCCAGACAACGTGTCTTTCTTTCCCACAGAATTTCTTCTTCACGCCTGAATATTAATAGCGTCGTTGAAGGTGTCACAGGTGTCATCGACGAACTCATCCGGATATAATGATTTTCGCGCGATGAAATATTTTTAATGTCAACAACGATTCTGAATTAGTCAGATTATTTCCTTATAATATTATATGAAATCTGCAATGTTCTTCCGAATAATTAATTATTCGAGTGTGTTTATTATTTTAAATGCACTTGTAATTTTGTCTTTTTAATATGAAACATATAATTCGACGACACATGATAACATTCCATGCTGCATGTATGTAAAATAATGAAAGTTGCAGAAAATATTTTGACCTGAAGTATGAACTGGATTTTTTTTCGTAATAAAATAGGAAATTTGAGTTAAAAAATATTACGCTAAAAACGACTAAGATACCACTTCGTAAAACCAGCGATCATCGAATTGATCATCATATCGAATGATACGAAGTGACACGTGCGCGCTATCATGCGAATATAATTTCTAAAACAATATCATGTAATTTTCCACTGTACTCACAGAAATACGCGAGGAATCGATGAGAGAACGGATGATCGATATTGGTTGCTGAAGTTAATTTTTAAGTTCCCGTCTGGAAACATATAATATCAGCCAACTTGTTTTTCATTTAATGATACCGTGGATATCACAGAAAAAATACAAAATGATACAGCTTAGATTTAACGTCGTGTTATTGAGGGAAAATCATACGATTTCTGGAAAATCCATTAATGGCCATAACATGTTCATGTAACAACTTTGAAAAAATAAAACATTGGTAACATTTGTTAATAAGCCCATTTCATATCCCCAGTCAGAAATAAAGGAATCAACTCAACGTCTATGAATCGATGTTGAATACTAGTCGATACTTTTGTCACTTCCAATCTTATACAACTCTACCAGCACAATATGTAAAAGAGACGTGCTATTTCAGTCGCAAAGTCGCAAAAAATAAGATACGACTTTCGCACGTCGCTGCAACATACCATACAACTAAAATACGGTTTGACTTTAATAAGTTGTTTGTTAGATTTTGCGGCAAACCATTCAGTTGCGTTCTGAACTGCATAATTTCATTGATGATTGTATTTAGTTCACTTGTGGCACAAAATTTAAACAGACGGGAGATTTATTTTACATATACAATAAAAAATAAATATGCAGGGTGTCTAATTTCAAATGACGACCTCAAATATCTATTGAACAATGCATTTTAAAGAAAAATATTTCATATAAAAGTTGGACAGTTTAAAAGGGCCTATTTATTAGTTTTATCAGTTTGATCTTGAGTGGAGACATCAAGGTCAAATGAAGGTCAGCTTCATTTTTTTATGAAATTGTATAATTTTCTTAAAACAAATCAATTTCTCTGTTCATTCTACGTATAAAAATACTAAGATAAGATCATCGAAAAGTGAATACTTTTCAAGATATTTTACTTTTTATTCTGACGTTGTAGGATAACAGATGGAATCAACCGTTGTAAGCAAACATAAAGGAACCTTAAAAACAATTCACTGCATTTTACTAATGTATGATAATATAACTACATGTAAAATATTAAGGTGATGTTATGGAAAACTACATGTAAAATGTTAAGATGATGTTATGGAAAACTGAATATTTTATGAGATATTTTTCGTACTAAAAAATGTCACAATGAAAAGTGAAATATTTCGGAAAGTAATCAATTTTTAGATAATCTTACCATAATATTTTTATACACAGAATGAACAGAGAAATCAATTTGTGTTAGGAAAATTATATGATTCCAGTTAAAAAAAAATGAAGTTGACCTTCATTTAACCTTGACCGGGCCTCCACCCAAGATATGTAAAAAATGTATGAAATAATCCCAGGTGACTATTTTATGGTTACAGTCATTTAAATATTGTGAAACTTGCTTTTATTATTGTTGTAATTAGGGAACATATTTATTCATACATTAAAAATGACCTTAATTATTTTTGTTTATAATGTAGGAGATATTTTACTGAAATTTATAATTTTACTTATATTCAGAAATTATTATGCTTGCATTGTAACATATTTTTGTAATATACATTGATATATTAAAACAAAATGAAATAAAAAGGTCAGTACATCTTGTATTTCAGTTATATTAAATACATAACATACTTCTTTCTGCTTTAATATAGTATAAAATATAAACATCACTTAAAAAAGATAACGCATCTATATTATACATTTATAAAGACTGCGTAGTTGTCGCATCTTTTGGTGTATTTTCAACTAATGTAGCTTCCACAGGAGGTGGCTCAGTAGGCACAAGGTCATGTTTCTCTTTCGGTAAAACATACGTGCCCTCCGATATATCCGTTGGAGTCATCCAAGATGGTATTATCTTGCCATGAATTCGCCAAATACCATATTCGTTAGACAAATGCTTTTCGAATACTATATATTCTAATACGTCTTTTTTCAGAATTTCACTTCCTTGCATTAAACGACCGAATCTATCGTAAATTGCTAAAATCTACATGAAAAAAAAAATAGAAAACTTTTATCTAGAAGTCACTCCTTCGATCGAGAAAAAATGTGATATCAGAGAATAAAATATCAAACCTGTTGCGTGTGAAAACGAACAGTAATTTGCGCAAAAATATTTTCTTTCGTTATTACATCTGTATTCCTTGCATGCACGACACGGGCAGGTTCCAATGATTCTAGAAATTTCCAATGTATAGTTTTGTCCATCATATTGTGTATCATTTTCTAAAAATATAAATATTATATAATAATATACATTATACATATAACAAATGCAATACAAATTTACACACTCACTCACTCACTCACTCACTCACTCACTCACCCCCCCCCCTCCTACCCTTCTCTCACTTTCTCTTTCTCTTCGAATTAAACAATTTATATTTGTAACTTACAGGATATGCAGTTTCAGTAACATATTGTAACAATTTTTCCTTATCCTTACTGAAATCAAACGAATTATTTCATTTAACAATATTACTTACACACATATCCACACATACGCGCGCGCGCATACAAACACAAACAAAGTAGATATAAAATATTGCCAATTGTTAAAATTTTGTTTAACTAATATTTTTGAATATATAATTTACGAAAAATATTTTACATTTCTTATTGTTTTACTTACGCAGCTAAAGCATTATGTGCATTTTTGTAAATATCAATTGCTTCTTCGACAAAATCAGATGTCTTAAATGCATCATCAAACGTTTTAATTTTTCTAATGGCCAATAAAGATTTGCTCTTCTTCTCCAAAAATGTAAACTTTTGTTTCGCTCCCTGTATATAAATTATAAGTAAATGAAAAATACATGTTCTTTGTTATATTATTATATTATGTAGGATATTATATAAAAATATTACTAAGCTGAACAAAAACAAATATACAGGATATTTAAGAAAGAAAAGTGAGCTAACTATATGCAATCGTATAAGATTAATGACAAAACTAGGGATGTTCGATCCTCATGATAAGAATCGATTTACTGCAAAAAAAAATCGGAATGAAAAGATCAACCTTGTGAAAATTGACTTAAAAAATCGCGCAATAAAAGATGCGTTCGAGGAGCGCAGTATTAGTGCTCAACAGCGTCATTCTATATCCTTTCTATTGTTTTACATCTAATGAGTGATAAAAATAGAATGGTTATTTTCCTTAGTAAACCAGTTAATCAGAAATCCCCATGTTTATCTTAAAAAATATATTTTTACTCTAAATTTTATATATTATTTGTTATAACAAGTTTCAAATAAAATTAAGAACAATAGAAAATACGTATTATTATTGCATTTATATGCAATATTTTTGTGAGAAATAATAACAAAAAATACATATTTTAATTAACAAGAACAAGTCTTGTTGCTATTTCTAAGATCTAATGATATTTCAAAACAAATTTAATATGTATGAGATGCCGGATTCATGTATTATCCTTCTTACATATGTAGCATGCTTTGTTTACTTTTATACCTTTTTTCTCTTTTAATATAGCGGAGTGTTAAAATCCATCTATAATGATGGTAACAGTTATATAGGCCCCACTTTCAGCTGAACCGGTTCAGGTACCAGTCGACTAATTGATTAACTCAACGAAATTGATCGTATCGGTCAGTTAATGAACCAAATTTACCATATGGGATTGGCCAATGGGATTCATAAATACCGACCTTAGACAATAAAACCGGCGGCACGGTCACAGGTATTCATAATCGGATCTTACATTTATTATCTTAAGTTCATCTTCAGATGTTTCGTAGCCAATGAAATAAGCCGTACAGCACTTGAAGATGTTAAATTTAAGACAGCTTAATACACATACAACACACGCACACAGGCAGACTTCTATATACTAACTAGATCGCTGACTCTTGGTGACCTGGGTGATGGTGGGGATAAATGGCGCCACCTTATCGAATGGACCTGTGAATGTATGGGTGCGTGTGTGTGTGTGTATTATCTATGCGTGCGCACCACATGATCAATTCGACTACTCTACTCAGGAAAAATGTGTGATTTACGTATGTATGTATACATGAGTAAGGTCTACTATATATATGGCGTCTTACACTCCCTCCGTTCTCTTTCTCGGAAAGTTTTTTCAGATAGTCAGCAGTCTACTCAATTTGATGTAGAATAGTTTGTGGTCTTAAATATAAAATCCGACTATATCGGTTATACGGTGTTTGTTTTCGCGTTAGATTATTTGAGTACTATTTTTAATCAAAATACACCAATCAGAACGCAGTATTTTTAGCGCGTAAGCAATGTAGCAACAAAAACAAGCATCGTGTGCCATCGGTTTTATTATTAAATATACTATTCCTTAAAAATCGGAAATCGATTTCCTAAAAACAATCGATTCACGACAAAATCGCAGAAAGAGGGATCGATTAAGTAAAATCGATTTTCTAGAAAATCAGAATTTAGAATCGAACATCCCTGATGTAAACAAAAAAAGGATTCTTATAAATATAACATCCAAAATTTTCAGTTGACGAGTTAGTAAGGTCATCAAGAAAGAAGAATTACAAGAAGAATGTTTACGTGTTCACATAATAGATGTTGATTTTTATGCTATCAGATAAAGCTATTCCACTCAATTTAAAAGTGGTCACATATGTGCATACGCATGATATATAATGCATTTAGTCTCCATATTAGCAATGGATTGTGGTGATCCTCGATTATACTGGAATCCTACGCTCTGTTCAAAAAAATATCTTGCATCTCAATTAAAATCTGGAGGAACATTATCTACATAAACCATACTCTTTAATATCAAGTTGAATATCATACAGTCATAAATCAGCACCTAATTTATGATAACATAAAAATTCTTCTTGTAACATCTTTATATACAGCTTTAACGCATTAAGGGGGTCATTCCGTGTGACGGCTTAAAAAAATCGATTTTTTTTTGCATAAATCTAATCTAGAGCATGCATAGAATATACTGGCAAAGTAATTTTGGCAAAGGATTTTTTTAACTGGTGCCCATGATTTTTCGAAAACGGTTCAATGAATTTAAAAAAATTTTAATAGAAGATTCAGCACATATGTGGCTATCGTGGGAAAACTAGAATTTTTAAAAAATATTGAACCGTTTTCTATCTGCATAAGAAAATAGTCGCAAAAAATCATGCTATTTTGAGTTATAATTTTTAAAAGCATGCGAAAAATTGAATTTTTAATATTTTCAAAAAATCCTAGTTCCCACGATAGCCACACATGTGCTGATTCTACCATTATAATTTTATTTAAATCCATTGAACCGTTTTCGAAAAATCATGGGCACCAGTTGCACCAGTTAAAAAATCCAGTTTTGAGAAAAAACGCGTTAGAAATAGCTCTAGATTAGATTTATGAAAAAAAAAATCGATTTTTTAAAGCCGTCACACGGGATGACCCCCTTAACAGATAAGAGAAAAATCCCCCAAGTCCTTCAGTCAAATCACCAATAATAATAATACCAAACCTATACTGATGTTCCTTGAGTAACTAAAAATAAAAAAATTCATCATTTATAAACCCAAACTTTTTGCGATATAAGCACAAACAAATATTAAATATACCCGAGTTTTTACTTTGATTGTTGGCTATGTATTACTCTTTCAGTCCGCTTTTTTGTTTTTTTATAAAATATAGTTTAGTTCCTCTGGTCGTATCAATATTTTAGATGATCTTTATAAATTTATAAATTTCACACAGATAAAAATAGTGGAACCAACAATATGACGGACATGAATTTAAAAGCTGAGTTTTAAGATGCATTGAAAATAAAAAGTGCAAAATATGTATGGTTCATGTTATTTATATTATAGATTTTCTGTACTGTTGGGACATAGAAGAAAAATGTCTGATAAAACATTTATAAATAACAAAAACAATAAATGTTTTTATGCATAAAATCGTATTTAATATATATCTAATCTGATATACGGAATTTTAAGAAAATTAAAACTCAAAAATTTAATTAAATCTAATCTAACGTAGCAAACGTCAGGAAAACATTAAAAAAACAGATGTACTTTTATCGTCCAAAGTTTTGTACACCTTCCGCGAACTTTTATACACCTACACCAATATCTTTATTATGGTGAATTTAACGTATATATTACTTATTTTAACATGGAAGAATTTGTTCCTGATATAGATACTTCCACTAAATATATGTATCTCCACACTATATATATATCATCACGCTAACGCAAGCTTTACGTATTCTTCCTTTAAGTCTTCTTTTGTCGTAAGTGGTTGAGATATGACTTTCTCTTTGATATATCCTCATAAAAAATAGCCCAAATGTGTTAGATCAAATGAACGTGACCTCAGAAATGTTATTTAGAGTTAGACCAAGTTTTGTAGAAAGAATAATAAGCATTTAAATATGAATAGTCAACAGTCCGAACATTTAATAAAATAAAAAACAGAAAAAACTATGAAGTTTTTAATTAATGGTTTTATCGTTAGTTGTAATGCACTTTACTTTAAAATTTTAATATTTATAACTTTTGATAGAAGTCTTTTTCAAAGAAATGTTCCAGATAAAGTTTATTTGCTTTATCCGTAGAATCCAAATATATAACATTCTACAGGAAATTTCATTTGAAATTACGAAGTTATCCCCCTTCCCCCTTAAGAGGGAGCAGAGGAAATGTTGGTTCACGTAGTTAGAAAGACTCCTCGAATATATGAAACTTTCTCATGAACAACTTTTTGACACGACAAATATTTTTAGAGTTTTCAGGTTTAACACTTTACATGGGCCATCCTGTACATAAAATGAAGAATTGAGAATGAATAAAGATGGCTATATAAATACATTTCTATCTTCCAATTCTGTTAAAAATTATATCTTATCAAAAGTTTTAGCTTTGCAAAACAAATCTTTTCTTCTATTGAGACGCCATTGAAACAATGATGAAATTGCAATTGAAAGTATGTCTATATTTATGTCTTATGACGTCGAACCAATCTAAATTTCGACATTAGGATTTTATTAACGTTGATTCGAATGAACTCGAATACGTTTCTGACTGGGGATAAGTTTGGTATTATTATTATTATATGATTTATATTTGAGTCTCTTTCCTTATGAGTGTTTCTTAGATACTATGTTTACACGAATTTTTATGTGTATATATAGATGTATTTTATATGACTATGTATAGCTAACTTATCTTTTCTGCAACAGCTTATATATAAATACCTCCTTAGTGATAGTGGAGTATTTCCCATCTCCTTCAGGTGCAATATAAGATTCAAAAATTAAAGGAGTACAACTCAAAAATGATAGTCTTTCCGACCAATGTTTCTGTGGAACAAATCCATATTCTTTCATATGTGATCGCATTTGTTCTTTGTCCAATTTAGTAGAATCCTCATCCTTATCCTCAAATGATGGAAGCTTCATCTTAATAACTTTTGCTCCCCTTTCTTTTTTAAATTTTGGGTTCCAATGCTTTTTGATACATCTGATTTGTGTAATATCATTGGTACAATTAATAAAAGTGAATAACGCTGGTGAATTATTCTGAAATAAATTTTTACCTTTTATATATTTTATATATTTTCTTTCTTTTATATATTTTATCATACGCAGCATTAAAATTATACATATATTAAATTACATAAATATATGCTTAATATCATTCAACAATTATTTTCAGTGTTATAGTTAATGTTCAAAGTTTAAAAATTGTAAGAAATCCTAGTAAATTTTTGCTTATATTTATCTGTGCATGAAGGTATTTGTCCCAAAATAGTGAATAAATATTATATTTTAATAATAATAAATAAATATTACACAGCAATGAATATTTAATTTAAAGGAATTATTATCTTTTTTGATAACAAGTTTTTATACAAACATATACAATATTGTTTACTTTTATATAAAAAAAAAAGGTTCTAAAAGCCAAAATCACCTCTAATAAATAAAATTGCGAAGCAGAGAGATAGTAGAACATCGTAAGCTAGGAAATTCTTAACATTAATGAAATATAAGGTAAAAAATATGCATCATGACACAATTACATCAGTAATACTTGCGTTCAGCAAGACTCAACAATTTTGCAACCGTTTTATGATTGCTGAACGATCCTAAACGCACTCATAACCTCAACATGATTTTACATTAGCCATTCAGCAGGACGTTTAGTTTGCAACTATTGGAAGTTTCTTATGCTGACACTGGATTATTTCTGTAGATCTGAAAGAATAATCCGATCTCAGCTCAGAAAACTTCCAACAGTTAAAAATTAAACGTTCTGCTGAATGTAGCCATTAGTAAAATTTATTAGTGTATTTCTTAATTTCCAATACATTATGTATACTTCTAACCCAAAAATTGTTTTTACTAAATAGCAATTTTAATTTACAAAGTTACTTCTATGCAAAAAATATAAATATTTTTTACAAAATCTGAGGTTAAAACTTTAAACTAAATATTTATTCACACATTGCGAATTTCTTCAATTAAAAAAAAGTAGTAAAAACTATACCTGTAAACAGTTCCTGTAGATACACTTCGGATTTATATATTTTAACAAAATTTCTGTAAACATTTTGTGCCTGTAGCTGTCAATAATATTAATAAACTGGATTCAGCAGAGAGAACAATTTATCAGTAGCAATTAACTCTATGTAACGTTCTCTGTAAACTCCGGAAGGTCAGGTTAGGGAGGTTCCGTTGCAAGCACACCATGCAACAGCGCACACACGCATTCGTGTACCGAAAAGTCTCTTTCCTACCTGGACCACCAATTAGAAAACTTTATATTAAATTAGCCAATCATCTATGCGAGCTATCGGCTTTTCCGTCCCCGTCTGCCGTCAACTGTTGGCTAGGGAATATGTCGTTGCGCAGGCAGAGGGGCTATTCCGTAAGGCCTGTTCTACAATACATCACCACAGTTAACTACAATACAGTTGCGACAGTACTAGGAAATTGAAGGTCGATTTTCTTCTGCGCATGTGTTGACTGTACAACTAAGAATATGACAGACTGTAACAGCGATACCGGCGAGTGAGACGGCACAGCTGAGCGTGTAACATATTTAAAAATATTTATGTTATAATCGTAATATAAAATGAATGCAAGAGGTAGTACGTTTGCTACATGCAAAAATATTTGTGAACGAGGAGAAAATTAAATAAGTTTCTTTCGATTTCGGAGAAATAATGAAGGGTAGTTACGTAAAAAGTTGTCACATGTACACAATGATACTAATATTTATAAATCTTAAGAGCTTTTATACAATTATATGTAGGATTTCTTTGAATTTTACAACTACTTTACGCGAAACAGTACGTCTCTTGATGTCGTTCAAATTTAGCGCCCGTACAACCTACACATGGCTGAGTGTCAGGTGATCGATGACCACTGGCATAAAAAAACCGACAGCTATTATCGCAACTGTATGTAGTTAAACTAGGTCTGTTCGTTTTCGCTGCACCGCAGAACTAGTGCAATAAGTTGAAGTGAGAAAACATATACTTGTCTCGCTTAAACTTATTGCACTAGTTCAGCGGTGCAGCGAAAATGAACAGACCTTATGTTGAAAAGTCGAAATGGTGATGATAGATGGTGATGGAGATGTGCCTTAAGTACATCCGCAGCCAAAAAAAAAAAGCAGACTTTAAAAAGCATCATCCAAAGGCAATTTAAAATCATATTATTATGTTCCCTTCAAAATTCTACAACTTTTTTTCCATATATATTTTTTTTAATTCTAATAATTTCCAGATACTTGATTGTCAAAAATAATATATACATGTATATAGCATCTCAACTATCATAAAATACTCTAATAGCGCGTATGAAATTATAACATTAATGTTACGTTATTAATAGTTGGTATTTACTGGTTAGTTAAAATTCTGTTCAAGTATAATCTATTTGAAATTAACTAAAAAATATAATTTTATATTTATTTGGTTTATTGAGGTTTTGTAATTTGCAAAATATCTTTATGGTCTATGTTCCAAAAAATATCGATGCTTCAACATTTTCGTACTAGGATTTTCGACTTTAATTAGTACTAAATAATATACTGTTACAGTAATTTTACATTTTATTCTCTGATAATTTTGTTTTATATTATGTAAAATATCTTTCAAAATATTTACTATTTATAATCTTTTCTTCGTTTTTTTTTTCAAAAAATAACGTGTGAGAACTAATTTATGTAAAAAAAATGTATTCTATTTAAAAAATTCGAAATCAAACTTAATGAACAGCGAGAAATGAACCATTGAATAAACTTCGAAATAATTGAAATTACATCGCATCGACGTCGATTCAATGTTCATTTTTCGCTGGATCAAATTAAAAAAAAAAATAACCTTACGCCACTCTTAGAATCGAATCAAACAATTTTTGTTTGAAATAAGTTTTTCTAATGCGGAAAGTACTAAATATATGGAATAATACATTCAAAATAGCCCATCCTGTATATATATGTATATATAATTTATTTAATATAGAGACTTGCTCAAGTACGTGGTATATATTTTTATACTATATTATTATTTTAAATATAATAAAACAATGTTATATTACTGTTTTTAAACATCCTTCACTATTGTTAACGCCCTTAATCTATTTAATTCAATTTTTACAGCTCGCTGATATTCCTCCTCAGGTACAGGTGTTACACTTGATGATGAGCTGAACTCAGAGTACTGTATAGGCATTAACTGTGTATATAGCTGTGTCACATAACCATAATAATTTAATTGTACCATAATCACAGCATGAATGCAAGGATTGATGTATTCAAGTCTTTTTTCGAGGAATACTGGTAAATCCATAAGTAATTGAGTGTGTATAATTTTCAAATCTTTAGCGGCCACTTCTTCCATTCTTCGTTCTCTTTCTAACTTTGCAATGTGACTGGCAGTTCTGTCTTTTTTCTCTTGCAATTTTTTCACACGATTGTACAAATATTTCCATGTAGTCACTAGATCCTCACGCTTTGTTATCGCTGCAGCAATAGTGACAAACTCATTCCTCAACTTCTTCAAAGGTTCTATAAATGTCTTATGACATAGATTAGTCGTTTCTTGAATGTTTTTCCCAACCTATATATATATATTTTGTTGTTTTTAGACACAGTATTAATGATTACGTTTTTTACACTGTAATACTGATCCGGTTTAGTAATAACAACAGCATTTATAACTCCTTTAGACTTGTATCTGTCTATATATGAAGTGGTTTTAACTAATCCTTACCACAGAATCTATTTCTATAAAATTTTCATATAACTGTAACACAAGCATACAAGATAAACAAAAACAAATAATATGGCTGTTAGAATATTTTTAAGATATTTGTCAACAGTCGAAGCAATTTTATCATTTACAAGACTCTTTAAAATCGGATTTATAAATCTTTTTAAAAACAGAGGTATATCAACAACAACCAATGGTATAACATGGATGTAGAATATCATTTACAAGATATTTTATGTTATAGGAGTTATAACTATAATTATTATTAAATTGGATTATCGTTGTCATGTAAATAATGTAGTTTGTGATATTTTTTGAAAGAAAAAGCAAATAACATACTTGAGTAGCGATGGAAAAATATTCTTCCACTATTCTTCTATATTCACCATTATTCTGTGCCAATCCACAACTAGTTAAATTCATACTTAATCTTTGATCTGCTTTATCCAAATTTATCAAAGCTGCTATATATTTCTTCATCTCCTTTGTTAATTTTCTTACTGCACTCTCAATACTTGAAAGAAACAAACAATATATATATATATATATATTTCAAGAATTAAAAGAAGACTTTAATTATTAGGAAAAATTATCAAGTATTTCAAAAGAAATTTCTATAAACAAAGATTTTATTTTTTTAAATTAATGATATATACATCTTAACACACATATAGCAATTAAGAAAATACTATCTACATACATTAAGAACACACAACTAAAATTGAGAAACTATATAGAATAAAAGTCAAATATTTGGCTTATGGTGTTTATATCTCTATTATTAAAAAAATATTCCACTATCGTTATACTCGAATATATCCCTTTGTAACAGGGAATATACAAATTTTAACTTTGTAATAACTAACATTTAATATTAAAAATACATACTAGATGAGTCTTTGCACAACAAGATCTAATTCTTTATCTTCTGCATGGGATAAAAGTGGTGATGCAGATGTTGGTCTCTGGGTTAAGTAATTTTTCTTTAAAGGATTCCTGCTTGTACAATATATTTATAAACGTTTATATAATTTAATATATATATATGCTTAAGAATGTTAAAGAAACATATGCCATTTTATTTACTTACCACGTCATAATCAGTATCAGTTAAGACTTTCAATAATTACAATTATGCCAATACGGATGTCTATTTAAAATTAGATATAAAAATTTTACAAAATTTTACAAAATACTAGAGTCATTTTATCTACAACTTTTAACTCATTTTGATATTTATTCATATATTTTCACGCATTATATTAATTAAAGAACATTTCCATGATAGAGAGAGCGATATATTAATGGATCTATATTCTCAACACACAGCTACACATTTTTTTCTTAAACCACCTTAAGGAGAATTCACAGCTTGACAGGAGGAAAACAGAAAAGCAGCAGAACGCATGCTGCTGGTAGTCGATAGTAGAGTTGCGTTCGGGAATCCACATTGTGTGCACACCACTAGACACCAACCAGCTGTTCTAAAACATCCACCAGGCTATATTCGGAAACATCACTCTTTGGTATACTTTTATAACTTCAGTGACTAATTAATGGTTCTGGTGATTGGCTGCTGCTGCTGCTTTTCTACTTTTCTACCGTCAAAATCTGTGAATTCTCCCTCCCTTATATCTACTGCAAGCAGAGTTTATAACTATAAGCCGATTTTCATTCAGTCGGATCTTATATTTACTGTACTCTTGAGTTTATCTTCAAATACTTCGTAGCCAATGAAATGAGCTGTATAGCATCTCATCACACACACTTTATAGCAAGGCGATTTTAATACTTATATTTATTTATCATTGAAATCGGCTGATGATTTTAATGATAAACGCATTATAAGTATGTTTCAAACTTGCGCACTTTTCGTATGTTCTACAGAGCATATACATACGGAGCATCCTCATGTCGCTACATTTCATCGGTATGACAGGTCCTATTT
The DNA here is from genome assembly GCF_001313825.1 of Dinoponera quadriceps. NCBI lineage: Eukaryota > Metazoa > Arthropoda > Insecta > Hymenoptera > Formicidae > Dinoponera > Dinoponera quadriceps. Next base: position 53,510 of record NW_014554269.1, read on the forward strand.
CCTCCTGTCAAGTCGTTAACTTTAACGATTGATATATCGTTCCGCGAGGCAGAGCGACGCTTTTTCGCTTCAGATTCTTTCGTTTCGTGCAAAGACACGTCGAATAAGCATAATTTTCATCGATATTTGTACTGATGTAGCTGTGCTAAACTAAATAATTACCACATAAATAATCATAATAAATTAGCATATCGGTTGGCATATTACGAACGTCACATTTTGCAGTTGTTCAGTTCTAAACTAAACATTGCGTCATGCGTGTAAAAGCATTCCAGACAACATAACGTCTAAAATAGAAACCGACTTACTTACAGACGTCTTTAGGACATCTGTCAGACGTCTTTAAGACATCTGTCAGACGTCTTACTTATAAACATTTTTAAGACGTCTTATGTCTCGACCGTTTTAGACGTTATATTTTTTTTGGATCCTTGTGGATTGGTTGCTCTAAAGTTGTGCATCTTGGTTAAGCATATATTCTGAAAGTAGTGACAGTGATTTTCATATTAGTGATACATTGATTTACAACGATAACGGTAAATGGTTGTTAATACAAACGCTTATTTATTATCTTGGCTTTGCCTTCTAATGGAACGATTTATACAGAGGGAAAACAAAGATCATATATGAAATTTGCCCATATATTACTATATATAATCATACATGTCCCCAACGAGAAAATACTGTTGTTTACAAATTATATGCAAATACGATCGAAATAAATGCTCCCGGCTACTTGTGCTTCTGATAAAACATGATATCGACATTTAATTAAATGACATAACTCCATTTTTTTCGTATAAACATATATGATCATATATGTAACCACGTATATGGGCAAAATTCGTATATGATTTTATATAATTATATAATTATTTTTTCCCAGAGAGTTATACCGACCAATGCTGCGAGGTGCAATGCCTGCCCCATAACTGTTGATAACCTCATCAATTTTAAATACTCCATCTAAAAGGCGTCTCACAACAATGTGATAATATTTGACAAACATGTTCAAGAGTTGTGTTAAAAGTCTGGCTGGTTGATAATAGTAAATCCCATCCATGCGAGATGCAAACCACCTTGTGTAATTTTTTGATTATCAGATATGATCAGCGATAGACATTACATCCAAGCATATATAGCGCAACACATAGTTTCACATATGTTCTGATAAAACCATACATAATATGTATGCAATCATGTATTATGATATACGATTTCATTTATTTTTACAGATATGGATTTTTTTCTTCCGAGTTTCCGTATGGCAATTATCATAAAAAAGTTATGTAATATTTTAATAACACACATTATATTTACATTGCATAACAGTGTAATTTGTGTGATGAGTGAAAATTATTATTCGTAACGTGTATATAATCTGACATACATGCATGTTATATTCCGTTTTTCACAGTATGAGAATATGTTTTATTATACTTTCTTTCTAAGTTATATACCTATGTGTTTTGTTGAAATGGAATAGTTCTAAGATGAATATTCCAAGACATTCTTAAGAATTTCAATCATGATATCATGTAACTTTCTGCAATAATTTTCACTATATTTTTTTTATGAATTTCTGAAAAAGAATTATATTTCAGCAACGGAGGAAATTCAGAAATGCTTTAAGAATTCATCTATCGTACTATCTTGGCGTTTGCTTATCAAACCAGAAAGATAGTCGACTAACGATAGATAGGAATCGGAAGCAAACATGATAATGATATTCCTGCGGTTTCTTATTTTTTCCGTTTTATTGAAGGTCGCATTAAATATAAAAAGGCGCACGTTGTTAAAAGACACAGTCTATTACGAGTTCTTACGGTGTTAAAAGAAGAACTTAAAAAACTCACTTTGATTCGCGTAGTTTTCGATTATTAAATTTATTTCAGTCTACGTCACTTTTTAAATTATTTACGTTCTATTTATCACGGTGATACATAACCTTTATATAAAATATATCACGTGAGTAATGGCAAATATTGCTGATTAGACTTCATTTGTTGTGCAAAAAAATATAATCGACAAACCACATAACGTGAATGCCTAAATAAAAGTGCTCCCAGTAAACAGTCTAACATTACAAGAATGTTATACGAGATTCTTACAACACAATATGTGTTACATAAAACACGTGTTATATTGCACTTACGTCGAGTGAGAAATTATAACATTAATGTACTTTTGTTACCGTTAGTATTTAATGGGCTGTTATTTTTTCTGACGTTATTAATCGATATGTATACACATCCACTACCATTTGAAAGCAAATAAAAGCAAATAAGCTTGGATAATGGGATAAAAGTGAATACCAAGGTAAGGTTTACTGATTGTAGCACGAGAGCAAGTGGATGCGAATCTCCTACATAGATGGCGGAGCAAACGGGAAAGATCAAGGTTTGTGTGATCGGCGGCGGGGCGGCTGGCTTGTGTGCAATCAGACATTTGGTGGGAAATTCGAAATTCGAAACGACGGCCTATGAGCAAATGAGCAAGATAGGAGGTACATGGGTTTACACGGAGCAAGTTGGGTTAGATGAGAATGGTTTACCGATTCACTCCAGCATGTATCAGAATCTAAGGTTTGTCTAAGACTGCTTCCAATTTCTTTTTCCTCATCGTTTCTATCTCCTCACTGCAGTTATTTTGATTAATGACGAATAATAGATTGAAAAAATATGTGTTGAAAATTCGCAAAAAGTAAAAGAGGTAATAAAGGGACGAAATGAATAAGATGATTTGCTAATTTTATTTTAAGGATATGTTACATATCGAGATAAAATGAAAGAAACATTATGAAAAAATTATAAATCGATCTACATTATATTTAAAAATGTGGCCACCAAAAGTTTGACAGAGTCTGGATTAAAGTAATCACATTTTATAATTGTTATATTAAAATTACAAAACCAGACGTAACAAGTAATATTACTGAAATGTTATATGTATATGGTAGTTGCCATTTTTTCACTCGCTAAGAGTTTTCTTTTGTTTCTGTTTCTAGAACAAATTTACCCGCAAAAATTATGAATTTTCCGGATTATATGACAATGGATGCGCAAGAACCCAGTTGCGTGAGCCATCAGGAAGTTTTGAATTATCTGAAAAATTACACCCAGCAATTTGATATACGTCGACATATCCATGTAACCATGTTTTAACATGTATAGAATATATAGAAAAATATTACGCGCAGCTCATTCAACATGATCCCTGTGTGTTTTCAGTTTAATACAAGAGTGGAACACGTTCGATTTGAACCATCTGAAAACTCGCGTAATCGCGATAGATGGCTTGTGCAAGTAAAAAATGTAAAAACAAACGAAACGGAAAACCGATACTTTGACGCGATTATGGTTTGCAATGGGTGAGAAGTTGTATGTTACCGAACTAAATGCTCAGTAGAGCATATTTATGATCCCTATTGGACGAACATTTTTTCATTAATCTTTTCCAGACATTATTTCGATCCGTACATACCAAATATACCCGGCATCGAGAGTTTCCCAGGTTTAATATTACACAGTCACGCGTACAGGAAACCAGAAGAGTTCTCCGGAAAAACTGTGTTAGTGTTGGGCGCAGCTTCGTCTGGTATCGACATAGGGATCGACTTGTCGAATTACACGACCCGCGTGTATTTAAGTCACAATCACGATCGGTAAGTGTTTAATCCAATTTTATACCAAGAATACTCTCAAATATATTCACAAGATATTCTAAAATCATGTAGAATGTTTGAGATCAGTTCGAACATTTACATTTAGGACGATTTTCGGATGTTTTCAGGGATGATTAATTTCAGCCGGAATTTAATTGATTCTGTAGAAAAATAGAACAGAGAGAGAGAGAGAGAGAGAGTGAAATTAATTTCTTCACTTTAGTTATATTCTGTTTCAAGATTAACAAGTCCTCTACCGTCGAACATGACACAAGTCGCAGGCGTCGAGAGTATATATGAAAATACGTTTCACCTTAAAGACAAATCCACCGTTGACGCCGACGTTTTTATTTTCTGCACCGGATACAAATACAGTTTTCCCTTCTTGGATGAGAATTGTGGCATACGAGTGGATGATAATTATGTAATTCCGCTTTACAAACATCTCGTCAATATCGAGCATCCTACGATGTGCATCGTCGGAATACCCACGTTAGTCGTACCGTTCCCAATGTTCCACATGCAGGTAATAATTCATGCTATTGATCGATGTGATAACTAACTTTACGTAATAATAATAACTCATTACAATTACCGTTACACCGTGATAAGTTTTTTTTTTTAATTTTTTACGTTACTTTCGGAAGTAATTTAATTATAACATTGGACAACCATTAGGAACATTTGGGAAACTTAAAGATCCCTAGCCATTATTTCGAAAACGGTAAGATATAAATTTTTCATGTTAGTAGCAGTGTTCATTCTTAACTGTAGGAAACATTAAATGTCATTTTGACAATTTTGAACGTCGATAACGACAGAATAAGAATGTGTTTTATTTTTTAGGTGCCCTAATGTGCAATATAGATCAATTTATAATTTTTTCCGTTTCGTTTGTTTTTACATTTTTTTACTTTTTTCGTAAATACTCAATTTAAGTTCTTTAAGTTATTAGGTTTTGTAATTAGGTTAAAATTCTACAATGAAATGAAAAATTGACCGGTTTTTAAGATGGTAATTGTAAGGTTAACCAACAAAAACCTAAATATTTGCAAAAGATGAAATAAAAATTATATAATATAAAAATTAAAAAATTGTACCACTTGGGGAAAGACATGATTCACGCCAGATTGGGGACATTTGACGCACCAATCAAGTTACTTCTATATTTTAGCAGCGCAATTGGCGATAAACTGGTCCAATATCGGTTATATTGACATATATTAGGCAAATGTTAATATACTCAATATAAAGTTAGTTAGACAACAAAAAGCTAAGTTAGCCAAATATAGCATCGAGTCCGATATAAAGTCTATTAAGTGACAAAACAGTTATAAAGGTCATTCCGAGCTAGGAATATTTCAGAGATTTTTAAAGATTATAGAACGCTACCAAATGTGAGTATAAAAGGAGAAGGAGTGTATGTCGAAAATTAAAAAAATAAAATCTTATTCATCTACAAAATTCAATTTTCCATAGCGTCAGTCCCGGAACTTTTTTAATACATTGTGCATACTTTATTTAATAATATTATAACAAAATACTTATTCTAACACACTTTATTAACGTTACATTGGCCAATGTTGAGCCAATAAAATGCGCTATTAGGATAGTTTTATATTATAAACGTGATAAATTATCTTCTGAATGTTTATTTTTCAGGTGCAATATTTTCTAGCTTTACTAGACGGCCAAATAACTTTACCTGCAGAAAATGTAATGCTGGAAGATTCAGCTTTAAAAACTTTGAAAAAGAGACACGCGCATAAATTAATGGATCAACAGTGGGATTACAACGATTCATTGGCGATCACTGGTGGATTCGAACGATTACCGCTGTTTTACAAACTTGGGTACACAGCGTTGTCGGTCCAGAGACGTACAAATCTTTTGCGTTATAAAGATTCCAAATTTATTGTCTCTAAAGACGGAAAAAGTGTTGAGTTAACAATACAAGATTAACTAAATTTCATGTAAATTTTATGATATTGACTTTTTTTATTATTCTGTCGAAATTATGTAGTAATGAGCTTTGATTTGCAAATAAAGAATATATTTAACACAGCAATAAATAGAAGTTTATAGAGGATTCATTTTATATTGAATATTCCTATAGAATTAAAAAGATATTGATATCGAGAAAATTTTTGAACAATTAACTACAATCATATTCGTCTTGAAATATTCTCCAGAAGTTCGTTATAACGAATACTTCGCAATTTAGTACTTTGAATTCTTTTAAGAATTCGTGAAGAATTACGAGTGTCTTGTTTCTTACAATTACTTCCTGCAGCTGCTGCTTCTGCAGATGCCTTTACAGAGAAGTATTGCTGCCTGCTAATAAATTGGCCAGTAATAAGTTACTGTTGCTCAGTCATTTTATTATTTGTATTTTAGAATTCAAGTAACAAAATTACTGGCCAATTTATCATAGGCAGTAATATTTTTCTGATTTTCTCTGTTTTATGTGTACAATAGCATAATTAGAACTTTCTTTACAAATGAATGAATATCTCGATATAATAAAAGGAAAAGCGAAACCATTGAAACTTCAAAGAATTCTGAGAATGATGAATCTATGATTGAACTGAGTTCATATATTTTCACAAAATTGCTATCTTAATCTCAAAATAACTACGTATAATATAATTTTCTTTTAATTCTGTACCATTTTTATATAATTTTGGATTTCCCTTCTTCTCTTATGTTGTCAAGAGTTCAATATATTTTAATTATTTCATCTGGAGGAAGACCGTTGACAATATCATTAGCCTAGAGTGTCGTTGCATAGCTTTTCTGCCATATGTTGAATGTAGTCTACAATGGACAGTAGAGTATATTCGTAAGAAGCAAGAATAAGAAATTGACCAATCATATTCAAATGTAAGGAGAATAGTCGGCTATGATTGGTTAATTTCTTATTCTTATTTCTTATAAATATACTCTTACTGCCCATTGTAGACAACGTTTTATACCTACATAATAACGACATTATGATAACGAAACTATCGTTAAAAGTCCTTGCCAGGCAACAGGAACAGAGAATAACACAGGCAATATATTTCCGATAGGTTGGAATCTATTCTTTGTTCCCGTTAGCATTATGCAAGGACCTTAAAGCTTGGTCTACAATGTGCTCTTTGCGTCTTGTTCTCTTTTCTATAAGTAAATAGAAGTTCTTACAGAAGAAAGATAGAGAGCAAGAAACAAGACGTAAATATTGTGAATCAAGCTTAAGAGTTATATAATAGGAGTGCTGGTAAAGATGGGCAAAATTATTGATCTTTGAAAAACATCGCTCATTGAAGATGATATAACATTTAGGGTGCGTTCGGGGAGACGCTTTTGGCACTATTTAGTGCCAAATGCTTCGCGGGGTTAGAGGACAGTACCAACAAACGCGATCATGACGTCACTAGTGGTAGTTTTACGTCATAACTTCGCACAAACGTTATTTCTTCCGAGGTAGTGTTAATGGTGGCGTTAGAGTTTGCAAAAACTGCTCACTTTGTGAACATCCAAAACTGCACAATATTGTACGTCATAGTTCCTGTACATGAATATCGTATGAATATATCGTATTCATTGTTTTACTATTATTCCTGTACATAACCGACAGTTACGTGGAAATAAAGTGTCAGTATATTGAAACTGAAGACGGGTTTAAACTGCGATATTTGACCTAATTTAAAAACAGTTTAACTCGAAGAAGAATAGAAGAAGATACAAAATGACGATACAACGCAGTAATTAGTAGGTTCTATTTAGCTGCTGGACTGTTAGACAAAATATATTTGCCTCATTCTAACTTAATGCAGCAATGCAGCTAAAAAGAACAGACCGAACGATACGCTAATGCCGTTCGTAGAGTTTGCTATTGCTTTCGTGCTATTGGCCCCACGAACAGCATCAGTAATGTGTGCGTTTATAGTGCTAATAATGTCGAACGAACGCAAAGAAGACCCTTAGAGAAAATGTTAGGGACTGTAGAAATTCTCTAACCGATAGCCAATCGGCATATCCGACAAACTCGTGCATCCTTAATGAGCGAACATCGATGTTTTTCAAACATCGATAATTTTGCCCATGCTTAGATGCTGGCAACATTGTTTCGTATACGAAACTAATCGCACGAATTCAAGAATCGGACGGCAGCAGCTCGAACGGGTGAAAAAAAGTTGACAGGACGAGAAAGGGGGAGAAGAGTGCGTGGTGGAGAAAGAGAGAGAGAGCGCATTATTACGTCAGGTCAGGGAAAGAGGAGGTGTCTCTTCGACATCTGCGCATTTCTTGCGCTCGTTCAGGGGAAAACTCCAAAACAAGCAACATGGCGGATCCGAGTAACGAGCCTGCCTCGTCGAGCGGCGTCTCGGAACAGGCGAGCACGCCGGCGGCGGTCGCGGCCGCCGCGACACCGATGCGCGAAGACGTAGAGAAGGCCGAGGACTTCCTCGAGCCCGACAAGAAGCGTCGCAAAGTGGTGCGTGCCGACGGTAACAAGACCGAACAGAAGCTGGAACACCGCTTGGGCGGTATCCTCTGTTGCGCAGTTTGTCTCGATCTGCCTCGGTCGGCTGTTTATCAGGTAAGTCTGCTAGCATCTCTGCTCGGCTAATCGCGCCGTCCTCATCGTCGTTGTCGTCGGAAATTCCCTTTGTTGCTCCGAGACCCAACGTGGCCCTCTTTTGCCGCATTCTGCGACATTCTTTCGGGGATAATTGTCACGTCGCCCTCCTTGCCCCCTCGTTATCCCCCTCCGACGACCTCGTCGATCGACCCGTTTACCAAGCTGTGTAAGTTCTTTTTTTTTTATACACCGTGTGAATACACGGGCTTTACTCTTTAATCCGGGAGATATATATATATATATGTATGAATTTATACTATATATATATATATATATATAGTATAAATTTATATGCATATATGCACATATGTACATATATGTGTATATATGTAAAGAGTATCTATAAGAAAATTTGGATACCATTGAAAAGCTCTGTTAGTGGGTCCTGTATGTAATATATAATTTTTATTAAAAAAAGATGGTTATTTTAAACAAATATTTTGGAGGAAGAGTGGTATATTTTGTAGCAAACAGAATTTGATCATGTCACTGTTATTTTATTATTTTTAGAAGACTATACTTTTCCCTTGTTTCATCTCAACTACAAAATTCTCTCTCTCTCTCTCTCTCTCTCTCTCTCTCTCTCTCTCTCTTTCTCTCTCTTCGTTTTCATATTTTATTTTACTTTTTTTCTTTGCAACCAAAAACTATATATGTAATCTAGATACACAGAATTACATCTTTACTGAATTTTAGCCATTTTCTCTATTTTTGTCACAACAACCTAAATATGATTTTTAATACAAACAGATTTTGGTATTAAATTCTTTAGGTCTCATCTATTGACATCTATCATCTATTTGACTCATTAATAGTTATAATATTAAAATATATACCACGATCCTTATAATTGTAATTATAGTTTCCTCTTGTTCCACAAACTGGGCTTTATATATAGGTCGTATAATGAGGTTGTCTGTTAAGACGTGTTATGTCTTGCAGGTAGGTAACTTGATATACTTTCTTTATAGGAAAAAGCGTGCAAAAATGTTTCTAATACATTGATAAAAATTTCTTTGCAAATTTGTACACACGATGAAATTTCTTTTTACGATATTTAAATAAATTGATTTGACATAAGATATATATATATGTGTACATACATATGTATATATGTGTGTGTGTGTGTGTGTATATCATTACTTTATGATTTTATTAAATATCTAAAGGATCATTCAAAATTTTCTATCATCACACAAAAATTTATATATATCAAATTTTTTACATGTATATTGTTACTTTAATATAGTTATTTATATTGGCATCTCTCTCATTATAGTTATGTTTATGTATAAAACAGTTTGTATAATTTGAACTTTACTGGAAATAGATATTACGTATATAGAATATATCGAGTAACATTTTCGATTTATCATGTGTGTATGCATGCAGTTATTCATGTTTGTTTAGAACATTAATTACAAGAAAAATATTCGTTCGTAGGATTCCTAAATCCATTGGTGCTGTTAATTTCATACTTCTTCAATACTTTTCCTTAGAAAGTTATAATGATGTGAAAAGATTTATATAAAATTGGTACAACTATTGTAACATAATAGGAGGGATGTAGCACACTTATCCTGATATTCGTAATGTTAAATAGATATATATATGTAAACTCACAGGCCTTTTATGCAAATATACAAATAGTGCATAAATATTTTCATTTACGATACGAGAACTTATCCATGTATTTTTTTAGTTGTAAACTTTTATAAATACTTTGCACTGTCCTTTTTTTTACACATAGGGTCTACCATATTTATAAAGAATAACATTTCTTTCTATGATCTCCAAAATAGCGGAATTTGGAACTTCACATTTATTAATACCTCTCTATTGAATCAATTAGATAAATAGTAAATTAATTAAGATCCTAGATCTCTGTATAGTTGTTTAGTGTATAATATAATGACATATTTGAATTTTATGAAATACAACTACTAATATTATTATTACTATTATTATTATTATTATGATTATTATTATTATTATGATTATTATTATTATTATTATTATTATAAGAGACTATTAAGAGGGAGGAATATCTTCAGAGTACACACAATGACTATAAAGATCTATCGTAGATTAGTGCGAAACTGATGCTCATAGTTAACAGTGAGAGAGTGAGAGTGAGGGAGAGAAAGCGAATACAAAAAGAGAAAGATTTGTATAAACTGTATAGTGCAGAACAAAATAAATATTCTTAAAGGTTATTAGTTAGTTATTTCGCATAAAATACCCTTTTTCACTTATCCTACGTGTCATTATCCTCGTCTCTTCCTTTCCGTCATCAATATACTGGCACCATTTATGATAATTCTTTAGAGAGTATTCATGATGATTTAAACAGACGGTGTCGAGACAAGTGCATCTGTAATTAATAAGTACCCGTACGATTTTGTGTTTCAGGTTTAAACATCAAAATGATGGTAATATACATGGCACTAACTTTTTTGTTCTATTTGTGTTGATTTTGTTCCGGGATTTCTGTAGCGTATATAAGTAAGAATGTAAGAAAAAAAAAGACTAATACTATGCATAAAATAGAAAAATTGTTGCGTTCACGTCCGAGTATTGTGTCGCCTGTGTCACCTGTTTCATGAGAAATCGTTAGAATCTACAAGAAAGAAATTACACATAAATCACGGATAATACTTAATTCACTTGAAAGAGATATGTATAAAGAGCTAGGCTTAGTCTTTTTTTTTATATACAAAATTGTAACACAAGGACGTTAATAATACATACCGCAATGATGTTCACAGTGTACTAACGGACACTTGATGTGTGCTGGTTGCTTCACACATGTCCTCGCAGATGCCAGGCTGCGGGACGAATTGGCAACATGCCCCAACTGTAGAATCGAGATCAGCAAAACTTCGGCATCTCGAAATCTGGCAGTTGAAAAAGCTGTGTCTGAATTACCTGCCGAGTGTCAATATTGCGCGAAGGAGTTTCCGCGTAACTACGTAGAACATCATGAGGAGGCTATGTGCGAGGAAAGGTAAATTCGTACAACTTGCTAACAACGAGACTCTCAGTTGATACGCCATCAACTAATATAACTGATATTTCACGATATAGTTACAGGTGGTCCACAAATACATAATAGTAGAAGGCAATTATTTATACATACACAAAGTTGTTATTTCTCATTTTAATATGTACCACAGATTAGAAGTAACTACTGAAAGCTTCTAAAATCACCCCCCCCCCTCCACCCCACCCCATTTGCTTTCTCGTATCCCAATGTTCTTTCTTTCTCTGTGCATACATGTTGCATGCAGATGTGTTAATATTGACTTGCTTGTACAGGATATCTAGTTGCAAATTCAGCAGGATCGGTTGTCCATGGCGCGGGCCGAATCACGAACGTCTCGAACACGAAGCTCATTGCGTTCATCCACATCGTACGGGTGCGGATGTGATGGAAGCTCTGCTTGATATCGATGCCCGTACCTTGGAGGAACGTAGACTCTATGACAATGTCTTTGATCTTTTGTCCTACGAGAAAATCACATTCAACGGTCTGTATAAATTGTCAGACACCATTATGAACAAACTTTCGTTTATACGGTGAACCTCTGTAGAGATTTCCGTAAATATATCATCGATTTTTCTTTCTTTCTTTTTGACAGTAACGAAGAATTACTTGCCTCTAACGATCGATCTCTATAACTAACTTCGTTGCGTCAACGATGTTAATTTTACGTGTGCCTCATCTTCTTATACAACTTTAGTCGAAGGACCTCGATTACCTGTGAGATTTTGTTATTTATAGATTTACAAATGAAGCCGTATCGTACTGACGAATTTGTTCACAAACTTTTTTACGAAACCTCACGGTTTTCGGCTTTTAATAACCAATGGGTAGTGAAGGCAAGAATCAATAGTAGTCAACGCGATCCTACACAAAGTTCAGAGCGAGACATGACTTATCAAGTATGAAAAACCGTATACCTTTATCATTTTTAGATGAAACATTAAGGCACCCGTGTCCTCACTTTGCTTGTCCTTGTTTGATGATGTCAGAAGCGAGAAATCGTACGGTGAAATATATTACGGTATACATGCAAAAAAAATAAAACTCGTGATAGATTTAACGTACTTGTAACGGACGCTTTCCTTTAACCTGAACAATCAATAAGTAGCCGAAAATTCGTGCAACATGCATTACGTTTCTTTAACCTGCCTTATGATTTCTATTACGTTAATTTCATAACTATTTATTAATTGTTCAGGTTAAGGGACATTTTTACAAGTGCTATTTTATGCATATATTCTTTTATCTCCATGTATACCGTAATATATTTTGCATGCGATTTCTCGTTTCTGACGTCATTAAACAAGCCATAGAATGAGGACACGGAGGCCTTAAACTCTTCGTTGCATTTTAAGCGAACGAGTCGCAGCGATATTTGTAATCCGTCTACACAATTTATTTTGTAGCTGATTCTAAAGTCAAAGACCACTTATCCTCTACCACTCCATTATCTCATCTTGAAAGGTCCATTTGGCGACATGAAAGTGCAGCCGAGAATTCATAGATTCGAATTCACCGAACAGGACAATGAGAGTCCATATCTACCGTTACCATTACCGGATACGGCCGAGTGTAATAGACTTCTCGCTGCTAAGGCTATCAATTTTAGGTAAAGGAACTATTGCTCCTAAAATAATATAGCTGTTGCTTTATTACACACACACATAATTGGTTATATTAATACGATACGACGGTTATATAATGCAACGCGTGTGGGCGTATATAAAATATAATTTTTCTTTTGCAGATTAATAATGTTCCTGGCATCTAAGTAGCTTACAACGATGATACCTGTTGTCAATGTTTTGTCGCAAATCGAACCGGTGGACGAGAGATCTTCTAAACGTAATGATAAGAACATAGAATACTGAGATTTATAATCGTTTATAGTAGTGATATCATAATAATAACATGAACAGAATTATGAACAGAAGAACTCGTAGATGCTAATACCATTATAATGTATAAAAGTATATATGTTGACAAGAATATAAATTATTTATATATATGTATATGCATATATATATATATATATATATATATA
>NW_014554269.1:67150-107408 GCF_001313825.1 Dinoponera quadriceps
ATATATATATATATATATATATATGGATATATATATAGTAATATAACAAAAGACACTATAGTATCTAAGTGTTCTAAAAAATTGAAATGGTTGTTTTAAGTCTTTTACAAACTTTTACTTTATAGAGAAAGATAAAAAATCTTCATTTTTGTAGATTATTATTAGACAGGTTGATTAAATTGTACGTACGAATGGTATAATAATATAGCTTTACCGCGAAACACAATTAAAATGAGTGAGATACCGCTCAAATAATATACCAATTTATTACGCACACTTGTCCAAGAAGAGCCTATATATTAAATTTTGTTTAAGTGAATTAGAATTTCTCGATGTAAAATTCCAAATAAATGTTGTAATAAGCCTAAACCAAATATTTATTATGATATATCCGATTCACACACATACAGATATAACGTCACGTTGTATATATTTCGCAGAGTTAAAGTATGAGAAAAGGACAAGTTGTACGACGACTTTACGACGCATTTAAAAGTCCCGATCTCCGAAGAATTGAACGTTGTTATAATTCTGTCAAATTGATAAATGTATTATTGGTGGACATTGAACCGTTCGTATTACTTGGGGGAAAAATTAACGGATTCAAATTGCTCTTAGGTTGGCTGCTACTGAGCCGACGATATTTTGACGCGAATAATTTAGAATTAGGCTCCGGGCAATCTGTTAAACAGTAATATGTCACCTTTCAACTCCACTTCTCCACGGAGCTCAAGACCGAAAGTCCCGAACTTGTTCAAGATGCTTTTCGCTTCAGAAACGTATATTTTTAAAGCTGCAAAATACAAGTTACGATCGTCTAATGAGCAACATATACATTTTTCTTGTTTTATCTGTAGACACATAGAATAAATTGTCATTGGAGAGTTGAAACCAAGGTTGAAAGACAGAGATATATTAATAGTAGTACTTTCTCTGTTACACAATATTTATATACATTATAGTAGGAGACAATGTAGGGAAAATAGAAAACTGAGAATGGACATTATGAAGGAAAGAATAGATGTGTATTTTTAATAAAATTGTGTGAGAAGACAAATGATACACCAGTGTGTGCGCTCGTAGATATTGATTCGTAATGTAATCATGTGTCGCTTCTTCCGTTTCCTTCTTCTTACCAATTACACAGACTGAAGGAAAGCACTACTGGCTCCATAAACATAATACATCTAGACCTAAGAATCTAGGGACGGAGTATAAAGTGAACTTTTCGGCAAGGGGGTTGGCTAATTTGCGGAGTGAGAGCACTCTTCTTTTTTATTCGTCTCTTTCTACTATGAGACACCGCCGGTTTTATAACGAATGTTACCGAAGATATCCGAAGTTTGCGTGATATATAGTAACAATTTTTCGAAGATGCTAAAAAAGGATCGCATTTTTGACCATCGATAATGTCGTTTTATTGAGATTTATGCTTATCTCAAGGAGTTCTGTGCCAACTTTTACATACAGAAATGCCCTGTCCTGCATAATTTTGGGCTGCGCTAATCTACTTTATTTTGAAGGATGCCAAATATATCTACACTTTCGGGAATTATCGGGCGGAAACACCCGACAGTATCCTATTGTAGAAAGGCTAGCACTACATCCCCCTTACCGCGGATTTGCCAACGGATCTGCCTTACACACCCTAGATTCTTAGGTCCGACCTATCCCACTTTCCATTATTAAATCTAGCAGAAGCTGATATAGCGCCACACGCTACGAAACGATGAACTAAAAGGTATACAAAGTAACGGCACAATTGATTTTTGTTTGCCATTGTTATTTGCTCTTGCGTTACTTTTAACGTACTCATAGAATTCGTGAAACGCTCCGAAATCTAAGTCAAGCTCTCAAAATAAGACGTGGAGAAGCATATTTCTCATTATTTTCTACACTGTCAATCTACGTGTTTTCTCGCGCGACTAGATCTTATGACTCGTTTTACGATTATTTACTGTTCAAAGAAAATGTTAATTTTCGGCACATTATATAAGTGTGCTGAAGCGATTGAAGTGTTCTTTTGGGCGAATTTGTTGTTATATAAAAATAGCACGCAAAAATTTTTAGCACGCTCTTTTTCACTTCTGACATTATCAATCCAATATGGCGGCTATCCAAGAGTCTTAAGCCCTACGCAGAATAAAAAATACAGGTAACAGGAACAGAGAATGACACAAACGATATATTTCTAATTTATCGGAAACCGTGTATAAATGCACAGCAATTAATACATGGTTGGTCCGATGGGAAATCTATCGCCCGCGGTTTTTCATTGGGCTTTAACGTATCAGGGAATCATGAGACGATGAAGATATAATTTGTACAGTAATTTATTATATTTCCTTTTGGTGTTACCTTTTATTTGACATGATGACATGTCACTCGTACCGCCGCGATATCTTTTCCTTGCTACATGCTTTGCTCCATTCTTTTGAATATATGAAATCGTTGGTCGTCATACTTTTCGCACACATATGTATGTACCTAAAGAAAGTATCGTTGCTTCTTGTACCATGTAAATATAAAGTCTCGACTGTGTTCGATATAAAAAGTCTTACATCCATGTGATCATTAACAAAAATAGAGTTCCAATCTTTCAGATAGCAATACAATAGTTCTTATTATCACATCGAGGTGAGTCTCGCGTGTTAAAGTTTCATTATGTCCATTGAAATTGTATTTCGTGTGCTGCTGGCTTTAGGCATTTTTCATCTCTTCAAGAAAATTGTCCCATGCGTTTCTCGTTAAAGCGGGGTCTACAATAAGAATTTAAGCCTTAAAAAATTGACCAATCACGACCAGTCGATTATTCTCCTCATATTCGACTGTGATTAGTCAATTTCTTAAGGGTTACGCCTTAAATCTTCATTGTAGACTCTGCTTAATAAGGTCCAATTTCCGCGATAACGTGCATTTGCGATTGAAATTATCTGCCTTTCGTAGTTGTGTTGCAGGACGCTACCTAAGTAGAACAAATTTCTAAAAACCCTTTAAAAACGTCTAAAAGATGTCTAAAAACATAAAACGTTTTTTAGACATTTTTACAGACATCTTTTAGATATTTGTGCTACTTGGATCTCTTACTCATAAAAGTGGTCGTCATATAGCCGTTTATTTTTTTTTGTTATTCCAATCATAGTCGCCTAACGTTATCCAGCTTACGAATAAATCGTCTCGGCTAAATTTGCATAGTGATTAATAAGACGGAAAACAAGAAACAATTAATAAAGGGTCATCGCTTCGTAACAATTTTCATAATGACAGCGACGTGCAAAATTATTGGCATGATATAAAAATCAAGTTACGTTTCATTTAAGCACCGGATATATCTCACGATATCTCATTGTATACGCGTCATTTGCGACATATGAATTAAAATTTTGTCGAATTATGTACTTCACCCACTCGTTGTGCATTTTCTCGCGACGATTCGTAATACTTATGTATGTACTATTGTTTGTACTGAGGAATTAAAACACAGGAAATGTAATAATATGCAATTTTATTGGCTCTAGGAATCAGCGCACAGGATATCCGAAGTATCTCGAAATGGAACTTAATGATACCTACATAAAATTGTTAAAATGATCGCGTGAATAATGAAACATCTTGAAATGATACGTAATTTAAAACCAATCCCTCATTTTAATTTACTAATTATGCAGATCTCGAAACAAATTATCATAATGATTTAACTTATGACCTACGAGTTTTTTTCTTGTAATGTAATGTAAGATCAAATATTCTATAATTCGGCCATTGCTTATTTTCTTTTGGATATTTGCTATCCTTTGATGGCATCAAGAGCGAGGAAAATCATGCTAATTTATGTGACGGTATATGTAGAGATAAAAGAATTTACGTACACCCGTGATCGATTTAGCACATTTGTAAAAATATCCAGACGCTTTCCTTTAACCCGAACGATTAAAGCTCCTGGGTAGAAAATCGCTGCAACTATCCTTGTTTGATGATGTCAGAATCGAGAAAACGCATGTCAAGAATTCGTGCGTTTTACATTCAAATAAAAAGATATACTCACAAAATGACATTTGTGATTAATTCGGTACACTTGTAAAATTATCATTTTATTCGAACAAACAATAAATAGTCGTAAAATTAATATTGACAAAATCATGACAAAAGAGGTTAAGACGAATGGTTCCGCGTTCAATTAATTTTACGCTTGTTTATTGATTGAGTAAAAGTACACGGACAGTTTTACAAGTGTACTGAATCGATCACAAATGTCATTTTGTGAATATACCTTTTTATTTGAACGTATAACGTAAGAATTCTTGACATACGTTTTCTCGCTTCGACGTCATTAAACAAGGATAGTTGCAGGAGGACCCTTAATAAATAGCCATAAAATTAACGTAATAGTAATCATGAGGAAAAATAAATTAAAAACCGTAAGTTGCATGTTATACTAACTTATGGCTATTTATTAATTGTTATAGGAGAGCGTTCGGTCATTTTTACAAATGTGCTGATCACGAGTGTTATTTTGTGCGTATAATTCTTTTATCTCCACATATACCATCATATAAATTGGCATGATTTTCTTCGTTTCTGAGGTCACCAAAGAAAGACATAGCGAGTACCCAGGAGCCTTAAAGAACTATCTGTTTGCTCCTATCAATAGAGATCCTGAAAATTATTTGTCCAATATTTGAGAATTATTTGTACATAAAATATATTGATAGATCCCGGAGTCATCCTGTTTTACCACAAATTTGTTAATACTATATTCGTTACTAAATGCACAGAATTAAAAATCCTTTTGCGCAATTACAATACATATGTTAATTTAGGCGAAGTGATGTAAGTTGACTTTATTCAAAAAACGAAAAAAGTTAACAAATTTGAAACTTCTCATTTTTCGAACAAAGTTAATTATCTACGTTAAGACTCCGAAGTCAGTTGAGAACTCCGCATTGACAGTAGCGACACAGTTCAGAACGATAAAAGGATGAACTAATAGAGTGCGCCCAGCAAACACTACAAATACTTCGAAGCGTTTCTCTTTCTTCATCTATTTTCCGGGACCGCTCTTATGAGTGGCATGTTGACAACGAAATATTGTGTTGCGTACCATTTTTTTTTTATTATATACAGGTGTGATTTGTCACATACTTGTTAAACTCATCAAAATGGGCGAAAATCCAAGATTAGAATTTTACATGTACATATTTTCTACTCCTTTCAAAACCGTGTGTTTTCCTACATGCCTTATTTCACATACTTTTTACGGCTAATTATTGACTGTCAGGGGGGAAAAAAGAGTTTTCATCCACTTTCACAAGTGTTTTCAAGCGATTTCAAGTGTTGTTTTACCCAAGTATCTTTTTATTTGCAAATCGTACGCAATATCTCTCAACGTGTCGCATATGACGTCACGAACCTGATATGGCCGCGACGATTACTGCGAGCCTTAATGTGTATTTTAATTGTGCAAAAATAATCTTAATTCTGGGCAACAAGCAGTTACCGAACAGCTAATAAATGTCTGCTGGTACTAACAAATTTGCAGTAAAAACAGGACGACTCCAGGATCCCTTTAAACTTTGATTATTTCCTACGGATTGTAATGATCACCAAAGCAGAGTTATGTTAATGAAGAAGCTTTTACGTTATTTTCACCATAGAAAATTACATTCCATGCGCATATACTTTTTAACGTTGTATTTTATCCTTATAAATCTGTAATGTTTATCTTTACGTTATCACGAAGCTATTTCTTTTCTCGCACACATGCACGCATGCACGCACACACATGCACGCACACACACACGTTATATATATGTATGTAATTTACTTTAGAAATAGATTTATATGATCAAAATTCATATTCAAAACTCACATATGTAACACAAAAATATGTGGCCGTACATAATAATGTTCCTATATAAAAACGATTCACTTCTAAAAATTTTCTTCTTTTTAAACATATATAGAAGTATTAATTAATATACATTTACATAAATCTTTGGATGATATATATATAGATGATACTATAAAATCATGATAGTGATTATAACTAAACGTGGTTTAAACCTTTCAAGACCGCTGTAAAATGATGTTCACGTTTATTATCAAACATTCTTAGAAACAAAACTCGGAAATAACAAATGAATCGGTATTTGTACTACAGTTTCCACAGTTTTAGTTTTTTTTTATGAATAATTATTCTTTCATCATTAATGTCATCTATTACTTTAGCCGAACTGCTTCTGCATATATTAAATATTCAGCGTTAGTTATTATTTTATATATTTAACTGTATTAACGTTATATTTTCTATATTAATGTAATATAGTAATATTCTTGCGCGTCACATATACGTATTGATCTTTGATAACTTTCAAAAACAATAAAAAAAGCTGTCGCAATATAATTGACGATATATCGTCTTGAAAGGATTAAACAGTAAGAATATCCGCAATGTTTATGTGAGTTTTCAACATGAATTCTGTTTTGCAATTTAAATATTTATCAAAGTTACATTATGCTGGTATATATTATTCAGCAAATACTTTATTTATATAAACTCTGCAAGTCCAGCTTACCATCGTCAAATGCACTTTTAGGTTTGTTTTATCCATGTATGAAATTGCTGCTTATATTCGTAATAGTACAAGAGTGTGTCAATAAATTATTAATAAGATTAGAAAATCTGTATTCCATCTATTCAATTTGCATTTATCTCCCGATCGGGTAATATTTTCTTTCGTTTTAAAAATGACAATTGATATACATTGTTTTAAATCGGCGCAACTTATTGCTTGATATATTTAGGGTGCGGTAACATTTAGTTTTCTCGGATATATAATGGAAGGAAAGATACAATACTTTCCGTTATTATTTGACTCGTATTGGCAACTGTCTCGCAATTGAGACAAACAATTAGTTCGCAATAATAAACTAACGAGAAAATAGGCCTATGTTTAACACATGTGTTATTAAATTGTAAATAGTAGACAGGTAGTAATTTGAACACGAGCTTTATCAAAAATCGAGATTTCTCACATAACTGTCATTATTCTGCGAGCAAAACCATGCTTGTGTTACTTAATTATTCTGCGTATTTATTACTTAAGGTCGATAATATACGGATTAATTATCAATTGCAATGTAACAGATATTTTTGTGTAGTATTTTTCCCGTAGTTCCTTGTTTAAGAATAATTGTGTTTGACAATGCAAAGTTACAACATTACAATAATTACAAGTTAATCATGTTGGCACGATTGACATGATTTTTGTTTTCGCGCTAGTTAGGCGTGCGAGTGAAGAATTTAATGTTTGTACCATATTCGTATCGATCATACGTGAATCGAATGAAGCGGTCTGTTAATTCGTTCTCGTGTTGCGCTCATCCACCTACATTCACATTTCCACTCGTCGACACATGACATGAAGTATCTTTATAACCATCGTAAAATCACGTATAGACTGTGCACTGACGCAATTCCTATAATATAGGCAAAAAATTACTAATCATTAGTATTTATAAATCATATATTAACCTGCCAACACGAGTCTGTGAATTGTTCAGTCGCATATTCCGCGTACGTTTCTTTCAATCTGCGAATATATCGAGCTAGCGAACTTGATAGTAGCCTGGAAAGTTATGCATGTGTTCCGCGTTTGTCTGTTTTTTTTTCCTTTTTTTTTTATACACATATGCGCACGGCAAAATATGGGATGCAATCTTGTATGTCTCTGTGTGTGTGTATATATAGCATATATGAATGTGTGAGCTGCGTGGACGGCGCTACATACACCACTTTTCGGTCAGTCAACCACTGACGGATTAGCGGTTGACTATCGTCAATATTACTCGGACACTCAGCTGTTCCGCTAGGAGCTTTCAGTTCAACGTGCCTCGCTCACGTCAATATATACCGTTGTATTATCTACAAAGGATGAAGCAATAAGTCGTAGAGTTTTGGAAAAAAAAAAAAAACGATCTTTCGTCTTGATACTACAATGGGTATACCTGCATACAGATGTGCTAGAGTTTGTCTTGGAATAGGAAGAGATTGTTCGTAGCAGCGACAGCTACTACATTTTCAGATGGATGCCATGCAGTATGAAGTATCTTCTTATTGAAGTCCAGACAGTCAACGCTGATTTCATCCTTCTTGCGTTTACCGCCAGTGCATACCTGCCGTCATAAATCATCTCGTCTCGAATTCGCGTACACACGAAAGAAAGCAAATTTTCTATGTGCTAACCTTTCTTGGCTTAAGGAGCGTTTTTGGCTTGGCAATGTCACGTGCTGCCTCTAAGGTGAGATCGCGTTTGGTTGTACGATCAAATACTCTGAAGAAATTGTTGTACGAACCCGTCATGATGGCAGAGTCATTACCACTCCAACAACATTCGAATTTGTCAAAGATACAGTCATTCTCATACAATGAACATAATTTTGATCTTAAGTATTCGTGTACCTATAGCAACAAAGTCATTACCGGTAAATATATGGTCTAGACCAATATCTATAATATCTTCTATAATAAAGCGAAATTATATAGGAATGAGATGATTTTCTCTGGAGGGAAAAGCTGATCGTTACGGCAGGGAAGGCGCGATTAATAATTCCGTAAGAAGAAAGACCGCTCTCCCTTTCCAGCAGACTTACAGGATAACATTCGATTGGCTTTGTCTCCATTTGCAAGTCCCACACTTTCACACTGAGGTAGTCTCTACTGATCATATATCTCCCGGAATTACTGAGCTTCACATCACTTATACTTGAAATAATTTCTGAGAAAAAACTCCTATTAGTTGGATCCTCGGGTTCCTCGAAGAGTTTGCTATGCTGATCACAAAGAGCGGCAGATCTCATATCGCAAAGCCTAATGGTTCCTTTGCTACTACTGTACACCAAAACGTTGCATTCCGCGGGATGAAATTCCGCCGCAGTTATGACTTCCGTTAATTCTTCCATATTAGTTGGCTTAATGTCTACTATATCTATATGTTGCGGTTAGGAAAGTTACATATCAAAAGTTTCACCGATATTCTATTCTATCGCCAAAATTAAATTGCAGCGTCGTTAAAAAGGATACTAAAACTCTGGTCTGTTATCTCAAGGTGCCAAAGATTAATTCTAAGATCATCAGCACTGAGGTATGTCTCTTGATCACTGTTGACACTTATACTGTTTATGTGATAGGTGTGCGCATTGGCAAATATTCTCCTTGGTGATGCCTCTACCATCAACTCCATTGGTTTTATGGTTGGCACCTATGTATCAAATACTTAATAATTACTGGACACATAATGATAGAGTTTTATTTAAACGATAAAAGGTAGTAGATAAAACAATGCTATTGTGTAAAAATTACCACCGCTCGCCGCAGATATATAAACTTATGTTAGCACAATTGAGATACTCACCCTCAAGGCAGTGATGCAGGCAGGATCACGGATCGTACCATTTTCTTCTTTCGTATTGTATCCTTCTACTCTTTTATCTCTCTCACTAACTTTCCACAACTTGATTGTTTTATCGTTCGTGGAGAGTAAAAAATGAGCAGGGTTTTTCCTCTTTAGCCATCTAATTTTGTTAATTTTTTCTTCTATCTCTAGTGATTTTAGGTAATCGAACTCTGGCTCATGGCTCTGGAAGGTGCTATACACGTTGTATTCACCTCTCCGTGGTATACTGTTTTTACTCTGTGTAAATAATTATTTTGTGTTTTATAGATTATTCTAATAAAATAACGACTATTTCTAAGATACCTTAGTGATATCCGATTCAATTAAAACAATCCAAATACCACGCTCGATAATTTATAATTTGCTTAATCCTGTATGACCACTCTACCACTGCCAATCTATAAGCTTGTAAATGGTAATATGTACCTGTATAATAGACTCAGTCAAGAGAGCTATTCTGACTCAATAGAAGATCAGACAAATACTAAATTACCGAACGTTACATAGGCCTTGAAAAGACACGACACAGACAAATGAGCACCAACTTATAAATATCAAAAACAATAATAATAATCAACTGAAATTAACTGAAATATTTCTTCCTGAAGATAGAGAATGCGACATGTTGCGATTAATATAGACAGATCAATATTGGGATCATTAAGGTCTGTGTGACATTTGGACTGTTTATCTAAAAAATATAAAGCATATTTTAAACAATATATCCAACAATGATACGTCCGCATCTTTTTTATAAACTCTTGTAGAAAAAAGAATATTTGTCTATCTCCATTCATTATACTCACAATGGGGTCTCTCTGAAAAATGACAACACGTCCACCCTTGTCTCCTGTTGCAAGAAGATCGCCATCGTGATTAAATTCAACACATGAAATTATATCAGCTGCAATGAAAAAACGTAATAATCGTGTATTGACATAGGTTTTTCATACGTGCTATCGAAACGATTATACGAACATGTATTAGCGCAAAAATTTACGAATTTACTAGTGATATATTTTTGATTTTACAAGATATCCTGAGTCTCGATTCGCAGCTAGTTCTTTGTTTTATTTTAGTATGTGCAAACTGATAAGATAAAAGCCGCTTCCCAAGCTAAGCAAACACAGATCAAACTTACCTTCTGTGACGTCCTCTTCTAAGGTTCCCTTTACTTGAGAGAAACACCATTGTATATCACCATTGCCTGTAACACAACATCGATAATTTTGAGAACACCCTTCTTTCTCTACTAATTCGCCTCAGTCATGAATACATTCGGCGAGTATTTACAGGGAGCACCTTGCGATAAAAACATAATTGGAAAGCTTATGGTTCGCTCATTCGCGATGTCAATCGGCAAACAGTTGTACGTTACCCGCGTTTCAAGACGTTTTTTAAGCTTGGTCTACAATGCGCTCTTTCCTTATTTCTGCCTTTTGTTTCTTTTTATCACCTAGAGTCCAGAAACGTTGTCGTATACAATTTGTTTCTTCCATTACTTCGCATGGACACAGAATAAGACAGTTTTTGCATGCTGACTAATGCAAACTCTTGTCGTCTGAGATCAAAGTTAACCAATTCCGATAAAGGAAAACGACAAAACACACACAATTGTTGATAGAACAGTGCATCAAGAAGCAAAGAGACAAGAAGTAAAAAGCAAAACAAAGAGCACACTCGGTAGATCAGGCTTTCAGATACAGTAAATGCTAAAGTGCGATATTCAGTGCGAAAGTTATCCTGTAAATTTGAAGTACTGGCCAGGATGAATTTTAGCGTTTACCGTATCTGAAAGACAATAAAACACCCTATTGGCCGATAATATTACGGTTTCAGCGATTTCTGTGGTTAGCGATATTATAAAGGCAAACAATTAAAATGACAAGACATGGAAGATATAATATAATTAATGGCGTCCGTACACATTGTTCCGACTTTTTGTTTTGCAATCCATGACCCTTCTACCCAAGGGGAGAGACATTTTAAGCAGAATTATATATAAACGACAAAATGTTTCGTGTATGTAGACGATCCAGATGAACAAGAAATGAAGGGGAACGAATTTATCGGCGTTTATTGATCGATCATTCAAACACTTTTGGCGGATATATGATATTCCATAACACCGACTTTGTGGTTTCCCCTCCATGAGCATTCGGATACTCGTTATCTCGCAAAGTTTGTAGAAAATTGATAAAATTCGCACGTGACCAGTGTCGCGAGCGCGACGTGTTGAAGCGAGGCGGAAAGAAGCGGCGCGGGAGGACGATGGTAGGAAACAAGCGTAAAATAATCGTCGCTCCAGCGCGTGGCACCGAACATGGATAAACATGATGTTTACCGATGATGCTTTGTTGTTAAGGGAAATCAAGTGATAGCAACGACAGTCTGGAATTAATCGCGAGAGGAGGAGGCTGCGGAATAGTTACTTGAGAAACACCGAGCGAGGGTGACCCGGGGGTGCGAGTTCTCCTCGCGGAAGGACGCGCTCATTGAGCGAGTGTGAGATAGATCGGCGGACGGGGGGGGNAGAGAGGTAAAAGTGAGCCTACTTGAAGTTTCGGCGTAATCCATCGTGTTTCTAGACCGCTGCCGTCGCCGCCGCCGCCGCCGCAGTCGTCGCTGTCGCCGGCGACGGGCACATAGATACCTGCTCCCCCCGCGCACGGGGAGTAATCCGACCGACGCGATTGAGGAGGATTACGGGATTGACTCTAGGCGAGCACTCGGTTATACCCGCTTCTTATCTAGGTCAAGGTTTGTCGCGACGGCACGAGCTGCTGCCCAACGGGACGCGCCGTTTCACAGCCTCCGTTTCTGTCCTGCGACGCGCGGGCAAATGTCGCCGGTTTAATCGACGTCGCTCTGTTCCTCGCTGGAGCACTCTACTTACCGGCCATCTCGCACACGGGGAACAACACGGAAGAACACGCGAACGCCTATTCGCAGAACGCTCTTCGGGCAAAAGGATACGCGCGCGCGTGACACGCCGGCTGCGAGGATCGAGAAGACGCGCTCGCCCTGGGGGGATAACACGAGAGATTCGTGCTGCTCGCTCCTGATCCTCCGTCACATATTTCCGTTGTTCCGTCGTGTCACTAATCGCTCTCCGCGACCTACGCGACGTACTCTCTCAATGGCGGAGATCACAGACGCATAACCGCACAACACGGCGTGACGTCACTGTGCGCAACTAGCTTTCGCTACCTACGAAACGACCGCCATCTTGCACGCGATGCAGGTACGGCGGTACGCGAGCTACACGAACGCGCACGACGACGACCGAAAGCGCCGCGCTCGTACGATGCGCCAAATTCAAATGCATTTTGATCGGGCTTACTGATGAATACTAAGAGATCAATCTCGTAACAATTTCGCTGTTTAATAAGCTTCTGTCTATATATCTGTGTCGAGTTATCATATATGTGATAATTGCACAACAAAATATCTGGTATACTTCACTGGCTGCATTCCTATATTCATTATCAGTACTAAAAATAATTCACGTCATCCGTACGTAGCGATTGTCGATTACGCCTGTAACTGTTAACGACAGTGTCGTTATCATATATGGCAGAAAAGCTGCGCAACAACGCCGTAACAATAATAATAAAAATTACGGCTACTGGGATGCTATTCCGTTTACTGACAACTGTCGGCTAGGAAATGTGCGCAGATATAACATATGGTAGAAAACCTGCGCAACATACCGATTTGTATCCAATGAATAATCCGACAATATCACAAGTTTAGAGTATCGTTGCACAGCTTTTCTGCGATATATTATACCTGCGCAACGACGACGTGTCGTTAAAAGCCAGTACGCACGAATAAAACGGGCATTTAAGCTTTAAGCTTTAAGAAATTGACCAATCACAGTCGATTATTTTCCACATATTCGACTGTGATTGGTCAACTGCTTAAAGCTTAGAGCTTAAATTGTAGAGTCCGCTTTAGATTCACGTATTCCAAAAGACGATAAGTTTAGCCTTAAACAAAAGTAACTCAACTGTTTGAAATCTAGTTACTTCTGTTTAAGGCTAAACTTATCGTAAAGCCCGTATCAGGCCGGTATTTATAATCGGATCTTATATTTATCTTCGGGTGCTCTAGGGCTCATTTCATTGGCCATGAAGCATCTGAAGATAAACCTAGGACGGTCTTAAATATAAGATCTGAATACCGGCCTTAGACTATGGATTGAGATTGAATTTGGCCAATCAGTACAAAGTTAACTGAATTCAAGTTCAGTGAAATTTAGTGAACTTTGTACTGATTGATTAATTTTTAATTCAATCTTAATCTCCAATCCGTAGTCTGATACGGGCTCAAAGCTGTGTATTATATGTATCGTACGACGAGCATTGTCGGGTCTGCTGATTGGATAGAAAATTTTAAGGGTCCCTAAACTTTTCTCTAGACACACTAGAAATTCTCTATCTGACCGCCAATCAGCACATTCGACAAACTCGTCATACGACGTATATAACACCGGTCTAACTTTACACGTAATACATTTTTAGTTGTAACCGTAATTCCGTAAGAAAATTAATCAATCGATTATTCTTCGAGCGCGAGGAGAATAATCGGTCAATTTTCTTACGGATTTAGATTAAGACTAAAAATTTCTTACATGAAAGTCTTAAGAAGAATAGTGATATTGATTCCTCTATTCTGTAACTCTTAGTGAGAATTCACACTTTGATAGAGAAACAGAAGGCAGAAAAAAAAATTAGAATTCGCGCTGGTAGTCGATAGTTTCTGCTTTATCTACTGCGTTCCGATATCTGACTCACGGCGTATTGTAGAACATGCCTCATGTCCGTTACACACTACGAATTGAGATTGGATTGAAATTTGACCAATCGGAGCAAGGTTAATTAAATTTGAGTTTAGTCAATTTTGTGCTGATTGGTCAAATTTCAATCCAATCTCAATCCTTAATCTGTAGTGTGTAAAGCTTATATCAGATATACGGATTAAGATTGAATTTAGCCAATCAGTGTAACTCAAGTTTAATGAGATTTTGTGAATTCTATACTAATTGATCAAATTTCGATCTAATCTTTAATCCATAGTCTGATATGAGCTTACCGGGCATTTAGCTCGTTCTACAATATACCGTATGTCGGAATCGATGTTCCAATGAGAGAATTAATTTTTCAAAAGTGAGTTCTCCTCATTGGACCATCGATTACGTTTTGACATCCGATAGCGACATGTGACGCATTATAGAATAGGCTTAAAAAATTACAGAATCGGACTACTGTAGCCTTAGGGAGAATTCATACATTGACAGAAAAGCAAAAAGAAGAAAAACAATAGCCAATCAGAATTTGCGCTAATAATAAGCAATAGATAAAGCAGAAACTGTCGACTACCAGCGCGAGTTCTGATTGGTTGCAGCTTTTTTGTCAAGATGTGAATTCTCCCTTAAGTTGCGTATGGGAATACGCTGTGAGCACACCACATTAGCCGTTCAACAACATTGAGAGGGATGAACGCTTATATTCTATAAGCTTATAAGCATAGTTTAAAGCATAGTGTACAATGGACAGAAGGAATATGTTCATAAAAAGTAAAAATAAGAAATTGACAGTCGAATGTAAGAATAGTCGGTTATGATTGGTTTATGATTGGTTTATGACGGATTATAATTAATTTCTTATTTTTACTTCTTGTAAACATACTTCTATTGCCCATTGTAGATCACGTTTAAGACTTTTGTACGTAAGAAATTTTTAGCCGTAAATCTTTCAAAGAAAATTGACCAATCATAATTGATTATTCTCTTTGCGCTCGAAAAATAATCGACTGTGATTGGTCAATTTTCTCAAGGAATTACGATTACGATTGAAGATTTGTTATGTGGAAAGGCCCTTACACTGTTCATTTCGGAGCCGTAAATGCTCACAGTGCGGCTTGTGACGTCATCGTTACGTCATAACTCGCACTCATGAACGCTTATTATAACAATTGATTAAATGACCTTGTAGTCTGAATTTGTATTTTAATGGCACTAATGATCTGTGCTTGGGCTCTTAATAGCCTCTTCCCTTTGAATTTGATTGTATATTGAAGAGCCTTAATTATTTGCTATTATTCTTATTAATTGTTTGGTTATTGTTAAACAATAAATTACACGGCTAAAAATTTTGGTCGGTAATTTTATTTACTTAATAATTGAGTAAGGCAAGATTTTAAGGATTTTAAGGAAATTTTAAAGATCTTTAAAAAGTTCGATTTTTGTCGAAAATTTTTCTCATTTTCGATATCTGTCTATATTGTTAAATCCTGATCTTTTCTACTTAGTTTTATTCAAATAATAGCTATATTCATATAAATTAAAACTTTCTTTGATTCTTATATTTAAGATATATCGAATAGTTACAAAAGTGCATCGATAATTATGGAATAAAGTACGAATGTACGAAGTACTTTATAACATTTAAATGATAAAATATCGACATATACAGGGTGTTTCAGACCAATAAGGATAAACTTCGTGAAAGCATAAAACGGATTGAGGTAAATGAAAGTCCTCTACCATTTTGCAAACTACAAGCAACATTTCCAGTATTAATTATTGAAAATGGCCATGTATAGAGGCTTCTTTAATTAATAACTAAAAAATTTGCATGTTATTTGCAAAATGGTAATGGATTTTTTTGTTCAGAGTAACCTAATCCATAAGTACATAACAGCTATTGCATCTAACGACAAACATCAGTATATGAATCTTGAACCTTGAATCTGTCACGCAACATTTATAAATATATTTCATAAATAACGTGCAAATTTCTTGAATTATTAAAAAAACCTCTCTCTTAACCATTTTCGGCAATTAATAAATTTGCGTTGATTCGCGGATTAAATCACGGATTACATCTCTAAAAGTATAAAGTGAATATCAGTAAATGCAACTGAACGGAACAGCTTATTAAAATTATTAGGTGTATAAATTAATTCGTGCCGTTTTTTCGCAAATTTCGGCTTTATTTTTCAATAAGATGAATACATTAATTAATCATTGAAATATTCTCCGTTAACATCGATGATCTTACGCCATTCATCGGTCAACTTTCGGATTCCAACGCGATAGAAATTTGATGGCTTTGAAGTGATGAAGTCATCGACGAACGTCTTCTTCAATTGAGTCGAAATATATATCCGATAATGTTGTATCAACCGAAACAAGTCTGAAGGGGGTATACGAATACCCCTCGTACGGTCGGGCGAATACGTCGCGTGAGGAAGAATTTCCCAGTTTCCCAAGTTTAAGATGGTTTCCTTCGTGATTTCTACTGTGTACGGCTTAGCGTTGTCATGGAGCATGATGACCTTACGACTGTTTTGTCCAAAAAATGGCTGTTTTGGAGGAGCGCGAGCGTGGCATAACAGACAGTACACTGGTCTACCATGCTATAGCAGTCCCGGGTTCGATTCCGGTAGAAGCCAAAAATATTTACGCTCGTGTCTCCTCTCAGAAGGCAATGGCAAACCACCGAGGAGATTATCTTTGCCAAGAGGACCTTTCTAAATAACAATATGCCATTTGGAACTGGCGTTAAATTGTAGATCCCATATGCCTATGTATAATCAGCAGCATATACATCACAGGCATATGAGAGAAGTTGGAGGAATCACAGTAGAAGGAGAGAACATCCTCGTTGTGACCTCTGGGAGTTTTACTCAAGCAAAAAACCTGCCACTTCTACTAACACCGGACCATTTAAGGTCTGGACACGAATAATAATAATGACCGTTTTTCCTCAATTGCATCGCTC
The DNA here is from genome assembly GCF_001313825.1 of Dinoponera quadriceps. Classification (NCBI taxonomy): domain Eukaryota; kingdom Metazoa; phylum Arthropoda; class Insecta; order Hymenoptera; family Formicidae; genus Dinoponera; species Dinoponera quadriceps. Next base: position 84,396 of record NW_014554269.1, read on the forward strand.
AAACGGATTAATTGTTGTTGGTACAGCTTTGCTTCAATTGTCCGACCCTACTCGAGGAGTTCGTAGTACAGCACACCCTTCTGGCCCCACTATATGCAAAGAAGAACCTTCTTGCCGAAGCATTTTGCTGTTGATGTCGTCGGTTGATCAGGATCCACCCATGATTTTTTGCTTTTAGGATTTTATCGTACATAATCCACTTTTCATCGCCAGTTACAATTTTATGTGAAAAATCCTTTCTTTTCATATTCTAGCGAGCAGAGAAATGCACGTGGTCAACCGACGATTTTTGTTGTCAGCAGTCAGCTCATGTGGAACTCACCATTCTTCTTTGTGAACTTATCCCGGCTGATACAATCGAACCGAAAGCGTTGGTTGCGTCACCCTAAGCTGCACGGCAAGTTCTTTTTGTGTTTGATTCGGGTTCTCGTCGAGTAGCGCCAGTTCATCGTTTTTCAAACTTGCGAGACTGCCCAGCATGTGGTTGATCGTCTACACTGAAATCACCGTCACGAAAACGACTAAACCATTTTCTGCACATTCTTCCACTCACTGCACTTTCTCCGGAATAAATCATTTCGGTTGCCTCAGAAGCGTTTTTATTGAAATTAAACGCAAAACGCATGCAGTGTCGAATATGCTCTTTATCGTAAGCCATGACATTTACTACTGATTTTTAAGGTTATGTTGCTCAAACTACATGGCATATTTTTATCTTGAATGTCCATACTTTAAAATGGCAAAAGGGCGCGATAATAATTTAAATTCAAATGATTTATATTTTTTGTGCAAAGTTGGGCAGCACGAATTAATTAATATATCTAATATTTTGGTCATGACATTGGGAATACGTTACGAATATTTCGGCATATTATTGGGTGAAAGCAAAAATTCATGTCCGATTTCAGCAGATATCACTAGGATAGGAAGGAGACTTGTATGGCAGCGCAATTGATTGTTATGTAAACGTATTGTAAATCTATAGGAAAGTGACATATTCAATGGTCTTTTGAACGAAATGCAAATGATTACAGAATAAGTTGAACCATTTAATTAACAAAGGCGAGTGTCCAAAAATGTAACTCTTGATCTCGTTATATATAACTCGTTCATGTAATCGCAAGTGTTACGTATCGGAATGAAAAAGTGAACTCGTGAAAATATATTATACAAAGTGCTCTCGTAATATCTTCCGATATTTACTAAATCGTATTACGCGGACCTCTGTGAGGGGAAGATTGTTCATCGTGACAGTTCCGCTATAAATTAGCCTGGCTTACTTACGGTATCGCGCATTCTTGAATCATGTTAACACGTTGAATGCTGTGCTGATTTCCATTGATCAATGTCTAACTGATGATTTTACATCATTAAAGGCACAATAAACACATATAATTCATGTATCTCTTACCTTATCTCATTGGATTATTATCAGCGGTATAGCCCATTTCGTAATTGTAATTAATTATATTTTACACGCAACTTAATAATATACGATAATATCATAATGTCAGTCACTGATGATCCCCACGGCATTCAACGTGTTAAAGGATTTACCCAAAAGCTTCGTTAACTTGTCGTGTAATTCCTCCAAAGAGGAAAACAGCGGCGTGTTACGCGGTAAGTGCGCAAACGTCCTTGTCGCGAGGACTTCGGACGGTGAATGATCCATTTTCAGTCGGAGAGGCCCAAAGGGCCGATCGCCCTACGTTTGTGACCCATCCGTGTAAAACTTCAGATAAATTAGCTTCGATCTAACTTCCTGTCCAGTGACTGATTTTTTTTCTCGAGTGAAACGCCATGCAAGACAGTGTCAAACTAGTGCGAAGATGCACGAGCTTGCGCGAGATACGAAGTTATCTTTGCCACACGTATTAGAGGTGCTTCGTTAATAAGTTCTCGCTAATGAGATTGCATCTTTGCTCAGGATTCGGATGACCGTGTACATCGATGATATCTCGCACACTTAGTAAAATAATGTAACTCGGAAAGTTTGTTCTTCTCGGGAAAAAATGACTATATATGAATTTATTTCTATATATCCATATATATTGAACATATGTGTGTGTGTGTGTGTGTGTGTGTGTGTGTAGAAGATCTCCCACTTTATTTTTGACAGTCAAATATCTCAAAAACATGGGAGATACGGAAAAATGTTTCAGAAAGTTATACGGTACCAAGGGGAACAAATGATAAAATTAATAACAAAAAATTTTTCAGGAACATATGAAGATCATTTTTTTAAATGGAATGTGGTATTTTTTCTTAAAAAAATCTCTGAAAGAGCACTTAATTTTACGTAAAAAAGTATTAAGATACCTTTGGCCTAAACTTATTATGTAAGGAGATACTTCATGAAAAAGAAAAACGAAAAAAATCTCTATTGAACAATGTATACGCGCGTAGTTCCCTTCTTACGGCTAAATTCAGGACCACGGACGAAAACGTAGGGTAACAACTGTCTTGCGCGTGCGCACCTAGAGATTACGACTCTATAGTTCGTTAGTTCCACAGTATTTTAAGACTCTAAACTCTCTCTGGTGTTTGTAAAATCTTAGTTTAATAGTTGTTCAATATTGACACCGTTAATTTGAAAAGAAGGTTTCAGACAAAAGTTGTAAGATTTACGAAGATGCATTGAACGATAATATCCGTTTGATCTTTGGTAGCGTCACCAAGGTCAAGACAAGGTCAACTTAATTATTTTAAATAGAATTCTCTATTTTTTTTATTGCACATTATTGTAGTTGACGACGAGACGTTTTCATTATGGTACAATAAGTCCCAATTTCGTTAAGTATTTTTCGAGTTATTGGTTGATTATTTCAAATATCACCGGCAAAAGCGTTATCATAGGTATACTTCGTGGAAGTTACATCTATATTCTTTATTTTAAACTCTTTTAAATTCTTGTAACAGATCTCAAGAGCTTCCTAAAATATATAATGAAGTTTATTTTCATTAAGTATTGGATTGGAAGGAAAGTAATGTCGTATTTTTAGTTCAAAAAATTGAAGGAAGTGTTATATTGATATTTAATTTATATTTTATTGGAGGAAATTTTATTTATATTTAAAAACAATTTCAATCAATAATATAACGGCCATTGTTTTCTATAATCTTTTGCCATCTTTCGAGCGCCTGCATAATTCTTCACGCGTAAAACTCTGGCGTTTCCTCAGCGAAGATCTACCAAAGATGGTTTTGCAGTTCCCCAAAGAAGTGAATGTCTTACCATTAAGGAAGTTTTATAACAATCGGAACAAGTAATCCGAAGAAGCAATATCTGATGAATATGTTGGATGCGGTAAAACATCCCAGCCGAGTTGCAGTATTTTTTCACAGGTGGTTAAAGAAATATGAGGCCTCGTGTTGTCCCGATGGAATAAAATACCCCTTTTATTCACCAGGTGTTTTTCTGCAGTGGTTTGGCCAAATGGATCCGAATTAAGCCGTTCTTTGGAAGAAGCTCATAATATACCACACCTTTCCAGTTCTATCAAATACACAGCATGACCTTCTCCGGATGAAGCCTAGTCTTTGAAATGGTCAACGGCTTTTCTGAACGTTTTCCCCAGGACCGTTTGCGCACTGCGTTGCTGTAGATAACCCATTTTTCATCGCCCGTCATGATTCATTAAAAAAATGGGTCGCTTTTTTTGCGTTTAAGTAACGAGTCGCAAATGGAGATGTGATCGATTCAATTTTTTCCAGACAAATCATGCGGCATCCAAATATCAAGACGATTCACGTATCCCACCTTATGCGAATGCTCGATAACGGTTGTATGTAATAAGTGGAATATCTGCAATCTCCCGTGTCGTGTACAGTTGATTCTCGATTAAAGTCTTGATTTGGTCGTCATCAGCAACAACCGATCGACAGCCGAGCGCTCCTCATCTATGAGTGTCATATCACCAACACGAAACTTCTCATAAACCATCTCTGGCACATACGTTCTGTTACGGCATCCTCTCCATACACAGCACATATTTTCTTTTCCGTTCGCGTTTTTCCCTTTACAGAAGTAGAACAGCACCAAACAACGAAAATGCAGCATGTTTCGCCTTATTTTTCTCTCAATCTTAAGCGAACACAAACGCTTTCACATACATTCTCCATAAATGATGCTTACAAGGGAAGGGCCTCAGCTGTTTTATCGTTTTCGATTTAAACTCTATGCAGAAATATTGTGGGTGAAATCAATAACATATTCTATAAGTTACAGCCCCTATCTTTGCGTTAAAAAAAAAATGGCAGTATAATAACCTCCCCATGCAGGGTGTCCCAAAAATCTGGAAACGATCGAATATTTCATAAAAAATATATATTAGAAAAAAATGTACGCCCACTAAGACAAATATTTATTCAATATCAGTTACAAATGAGCAGCAAGTCAGTAATCGACTGGATTAACTTCTGTCGTGAGGTACATTGTACAAATATAAAATTAATATAGAATTATTAATTATAACAAAATTATATAATATTGTGTTTTAGTTATTACATTTATAGTTGCATCAGAATAATATACAAATTGGTGGTCCTGGAGTAATTGTCGAGACAAAAATAGGGAAAAGGAAATATAACCGCGGAAAAATATTGCAAGGACAATGAATATTTGTAGAAAGGCATTCTAAACGTATACTTATATATCCGGTACCTAGTAGAACAACAAGGACACTTCTGTCTATAATAAAAAAGCATATATTGCCGGAAACCATTACACATAGTGATGATTGAAAAGCTTATAACGCTTTACAATACAAAAATTATTGTCATTGAAAAGTTAATCATAAATTTTGTTGATCCTGACATAGGCGTACATATACAGAACATTGAGAGGACATGGCGCGACTTACGCAGTGGGATAACAAAGTACGAGATACGCCAGGAACATTATAATTATTATATAGCTGAATTTTTTTTTAAAAGATTATACCGATCTTGACGAACTCATTGACAATTTCTTTAATGTAACGGCTCAATTATATTCTATACAAGAAATTATTGAAAATGAATAGTAAAAGTTGATTTTTTATATTTCTGTGCGTATTATTACTTTGTTTATAACGTTGATTTGTTAAGCTTGTTTATAACTAATAAAAAATAATAATAAAAATAATAAATAATAAAAAATAAATGAATGAATAATAAAAGTAAGTAAATAATAAATTTGGATTTCTTTATATATTTTTCTATGTATCATTACTTTGTTCATAACTTGTTTAAACAATTGCCGCCGGCTTTTTTTATAGTGGAAGTTGTTTGAGAGCGTGATTTTGACAATATATATCAAAATCAGAATCGTTCTGAGTTGTTCTTCCAAAATATTTACCACGCAGAGGTTGCCCGGTCAGATTTATACGTTTTGTGTGTGTATGTGCGCGCGCGCGCATGTTTAAAAAAATTCTTAACCAAAAGAAACTTTGTTATAGTGTTCTGAAAACGTCTCAACATAGGCTATAAGAGTATGCAATAAAAAATAGAGAGTCGCGTTAAAAAAATTTAACTTGACTTTGTTCTGACCTTGACGATGCCATCCAAAGTCAAACTGATAACATCAGTAAATAGATCTTTTTAAATCCTACAACTTTTATTCGAAACACTTTTCTGTAAAACTTATATTTCTCGAGATTTCTCAGGATTTCCATACTTTTTCCTGTATATACAGATAATAAAATTTATCACAGAGAGTAATACTTTTTTGTAAGCGTGGTAGGACACATTCGTTGCATTACGAATGAAAAGTTACGTATACGTTGCATTTGCGACGATTAAATATATTGTTATATGGATTTTTCATTGCGATCATTCGTAACTTGCCATTTGCGAATATGCAACTATTTCAAGAATAGAGACCTAGCTATAAAAACGGACGGATACGAATGATTTACCGGAACGTTTGTTGACTGCGGTGTTGATCATGGAACCGAGTTTCGTGAGGCTGGACTGCCTCATGATGTTGGAAGGGCTCTTCATCCGTTTGGACGGTGGTACCGAAAGCGGGACGGTCTTGGCCCGTGCCAGGATGGTACCACCGTTCCGGCAATTGCCGTTTGGACTCGAGCCGGGGGGCCGCTGAGGCGGACCCCCCCATAAACCCACAACCCCCGCGTGACGCGTGGTGACACCTCGCTGACCTCAGTTTCCCAGCTGGCTGTTAGCCTTTAGTCCATCTTCGTCTTGTCTTGCTGTCGTCACTGTAAAATGAAAATCTCTCGTTTACGTTTCTACTTTACATTTTTTTCCAATATCATAATATAGAGACGAAGCTCGAATAACTCATCGTCTTGTTTTCGTAATTCACGCGTAATTTACGCTCATTCTTCGTTCTAACGATCTAACTTTTACTTGACTTGTGAGTAATGCGATCGATCTATTTCCGTCCTTTTCGAAACAACTTGCAGGAAGGATATATTTGTTCCCCCACAAGCTTCGTTATGTATACTCAGGCATAAAAGTATAAACAGGAAAGCTTAAACATAAAGATTTAAACATCTTTTTTCGATGTGTTTCGAAACCGGTATCTAAGAGATGAATTTACTCTTCAGTAATTCTCAGAAGATACATTTTTTGTTGGATATAAACGGGGATGTTAAAAAAATCTATTTTTTCCTAGAAAAGTATTAATGAAAGGAATAGTGTTTTTTGTCAATTTTGACATCCTGGCTATGATAAAGCTAAAAAATTTGTGTTGATTCGGAAACCTCGAGAAAACTGAACAAGAGTATTTAAAGACATTCGAATGATGTATTGAGCCACCACAAATGCACAACGCATCTATGTGAGTCTTTTTAGGAGGAAGGAGCGTGGGAAAGAAGAATGTTTTGTACGTGTGTAAGACAAGATGTAACAACAGTGTGCAAGAAAGGAGAGACTTGAATAAGTTATATAAAGTCGAATAAAAGGGACTACCAAAAATGCTCATTAAGCAAATTGATGACAAACTGCGCACAGATTGGCACCAAATTTGATCGAAATCCCATATCGAAACCATAGCCATCTATGCTCGTATTCAGCTCGTGTTTTGGCGACAGAGTCTGCTGACAGGCAATCCGAGCAGATTGGCAGCAGAAACCGCGCAAATCCTGCAGTCAAATTGCACGCAGCAAAATCTGTTCAGCTTCTGCCATCAATCTGTTGTCAGATCGCTATAGGCTTTGCTCAATTTCTACCGCCAATCTGCTTGGATTGCTTGTCAGCAGGCTCTGTCGCATTTTTAGCAGCAGATTCGCAATATAATCTGATAGAACAGATCCTACATTAGATTTGTTGCCTTTTTACTATCAAAAACTTATGGCAAGCTCTGCTCGAAATTTGTTTGCGTAGGTTTGGTTATACGGGACACATCGGATGAAACGGAAAGCGTGTTTGTATTTGGAGAAGAAGATAAAAGAGGGAGATAAAGAAAGTTGTGTGTTTGTACGTTTGTAAGGGAGAAAGTTGCGTGCGTTTCAGCCGCAAACTTCTACATACAAGGTGCAGCGCTAGAATCCGGACAAAATTCAATTTGAAATTCTCGCAATATTATATTGGGAGTACAAATTAGTTCGGTCCGTTTTCAAAAGATGGCTCTGACTGTTATGAATGTTTCATAGTGACAGCTGATTTCGGTGGTTTCAGAGAGGTTAGACATCTGTCAATAATATTCAGTTTATATCGCATTGAGTTTCATACAAAACCCCTGCTTTTTACTGTGTTGAATATGTCGAATTTTGTGTTAACTAAGCAGCATTTGCGGGGGGTTTTAGTTTTCTGCTTTAATTGGAAGAAAAGTGCAGCTGAAGCGCATTGAATGCTTGTAGAAGTTTATGGTGACAATGCTCCAACTGATAAATCATGCAGGGAATGGTTTCGACGTTTCAAAAACGCTGATTTCAGCGTTGAAGACAAGCCTCGCTGTGGACAGCCAAATAAATTCGAAGACAAAGAATTGGAGGCATTACTCGATGAAGATCCATTACGATTCCATTACGGGCCATCGGTATAGGCTACAATTGATTCGTTTGAACCGTGCATTACGAGAAAAACGGCCGGAATACGAGCAAAGACATGACAGAGTTATTCTTCTGCATGATAACGCTCGGCCTCATGTCGCAAAAGTCGTAAAAAATTATTTGGAAACGCTCAAGTGAGATATTTTACCGCACCCGCCGTATTCGCCGGACATTGCTCCTTCTGATTACTGGTTGTTCCGACGGATGCAGCACGATTTGGCAGGTCACCGGTTCACTTCTTTCGCAGAAATCGAAAATTGGCTCCTAACTTGGATCGCTTCAAAAGACGAGACATTTTTTCGAGATGGAATTCGAAAATTGCCTGAGAGGTGGGAAAAAGTAGTAGCCAGCGATGAACGATACTTTGATTAACCTGTTCATTCACTTTGTTCTGAAATAAATGCACTTTTGACCACAAAAAACGGACCGAACTAATTTGTACTCCCAATAGCTCCGCCGGAGGCGCCACTAATGCAAACCACATACATGAGTAAGATGTTCATAATCTAAAAATGACGAAATACGTGAAGAATGGTACAGAGAATAATCGAAGAGCAACAATCACGGAAAGCCTTGCGACGGACACCGCTTGATAATCAAGTTCTTCGGGTATTCCACATGATCTTAAAGTTTGTATATTTCTCTTCAATTTTTTTTTGTGAATTCTGTACGATTTTTCTTTTGACCGAGTTATCAGCTATTGAAGCAAAAACTGTACCTTAGAATTTAAACGATCCTAACTCGGGAACAAATCGCAGAACATCCACTATAGGATCATTAGAAAGCTAAAAGTCTCCCCCATATGATACTCTTATTGAATTTTTCTTTTGAGATCTTTTTCATGTTGTAAAATCCATAAAAAAAAAACGAGTTTTTCCAATTTCTCACTTAGCTTGGTGCCACTCTGTAAAAAACGGTTTAATCCTTTGAATATTCACATTTCTGTTGAATCAAATGTACTTCAAATGCTCGTACAAAGACTCCAATTGCTGAGATTTTTCTTTCCATAAGTCCCGAAGGCAAATCCATCATAATGCACGAAAAAATCAAGGATTATCAAAGATTATCAAGGATTTTGCTTTAAAAAAGCAAAGGATTAGAAATTTCAAAATATTTCCCATCTCACGTGATGCTCGTTTTTTGCTCAAGAAAACAAGTTGAATTCATGATAATATTCTCAGCAAAAAACACAAAGGAATACCGTCACGCGGAATAGCGTATATGTGTGTGTTTGTGTTTTAAAAGCGAGTGTTGCCACCTCTATTGTGCAAAACCGCCGTCAAGCGGTCATGCATGTTAATGCACCGCCGTATCTCTACTTGCGAAATTCGTTGCCAAATTTGAGGAAGTGCTTGCGCTAACTCCTTCAAATTCGACAACATCCTGTCGCAAATGACACTCGACCATGTCCCAAACATGTTCGATCAAGTTCAAGTCAGGGCTTCTTGCCGGAATGATTTAAAACAGCGGTGGTTCTCCAAAAACCTGCGTGTATGGTGTGCGATATAGCAGAGAGCACTATCACGCATTGAGAAAAACCGATGGCCGATCCAACGACGAAATTGACAAAACGCGTACGACCGCAAAATCTCATTAACGTATCGCCTTATAGTAAGACCAGGTGATGGTCAGGATGATGATCAGAGGTGTGCGAAAGTTCTACGATATGCCGGTCAAAATCATAACAAAACTCCCTCATGGTATTTGGTCGCTGGTCTACTGCGATTTTGGTTATATCGTTTTCCACTGCGACGCCAGACGCGTAGATGGCTGTTGTTAACATAGAGAATGAAATGAGACTTATCTGTACGTGATTTCACTGCCTTCATTCTCTAATACATACCGAGATGCACATTCGTATCAAGCTGGTTGATGCTCACGACTGAACATTGGTACGCGATCAGCACGATAGGAAGGATCGTAAGGAAGTGTTTTGCAATCGGTTTCTTACCGTTTAATCTGAAATGGGATGACGGAATTGCTGTTCGTGCTGTTAGTTAATTTGCCGCGAAATGGTATTCGCAACAATAAAGGGATCTTGCCAAGCGTACCTGACAATTGACTTGTTCTCTTTGAAAGTCGTCACACGTCTTCGACCTTGGACCCCTGGACGTCAGTGGTACTCACCAGCTTCTCGAAATCAAGTGAAAACTCGACTTACGACGGACTAACTTACACCCGTGACGTCAGCAACGTGTCGCTGAGTGTGATCTTTCAAAAAAGTTATAAGTCGCATAACTTTTACGTCAATTAACTCTCGTCGTTTGAGAAAACTGATTCGGCTGAGGTTAAACAAGTATTTCGGGAGAATAGAACAAGTTCTCGAAGGTAGTTTTCTCTGCTTCACAGGAATGTTGTTACGAAGCGTTTGGCAAAAAACAATGGGCTGCAAATTCGCGATGAGCTGACATCGAAACTCGATCGAAAGGAGGGGGAGAAACGAATAGATGAGGAAGCTCTGTCCAATAACAGAAGGTCCGAGATCATCGCAAAATTGCCGATATAAGAAAACGTTAGTTTTACGATGTTATTCGAAAAGAAGCATCTGAAGCACTGTATCCTTTTTGTAATTCATTTGAATAAAAATGCTGCTCAATCTACCGGAATGATTTGTTCTGCTTTGGGTAAAAATGCTGTGACCCACGAAATTTCTATTGCTGGTAAAAAGATCTTTTACCAGCGATAGATCTAGGCAGGTGATTCTACTGTACGATAACGCGCGGCCGCACAACGCGGACGTAGGATCTCATCTATACATTAGGTCGAGAAATTCTTCCTCATGCGGCTTATTCGCCAGATCTAGCCTCGTCGGATTACCACCTATTTTAGTCACTTCATCTGGCGGATCCGCATTTTAAAACAGTTGACTGGGTCCGAAAAGAGATTGATGATTTTATCGAGTCAAAACCGTTAAGTTTTTGCCGCGAGGGTATTCATTAGCTACCCGATAAACGGGGTAAAGTCATAGAAAATAATGAAAATTATCTCGAACATTAAACTTGTACTTGACTTTTTGTAAATAAACTTTGAATTTCATGGAAAAAAAGACATCGAATTAATTTGTACACCTAATAAACGCAGTGATAACAGTGTTGTGTTAGAAAAATTCGATAATCACGTATTTATAGCAAAATTCCTATTCAGGACTACTAATAAGTTGACTTGTTAGCGCGTTAACATTGTTGTAAGCGGTTTCTCGCGGTACCCGGGCGCATCGTATTTTTCGTGCAAACGAATTCCAGTCGTACCACTATATGAATATCGTTCGGAAAGCTAAATTCTGAATACGAGGGGGGAGATTAGGGATTGAAATTTGACCAATCAGAACAAAATTCACTAAACTCAAGTTTAGCTAATTGCTCTAATTGGTCAAATTTCAACCCAATCTCAATCCTAATTCGTAGTATGTAGCAGGCCTAAAGTTTCGCACGTGTTTCGCGGTAGTATCGCGACGGTGTATCGATAACTCGAAGTTTCATCGTGCTATCTGGCGCTAATTGGAAACTTTTCAAGCGACCAACGTCGATTATGATTATTACGAATCGTCCGACATGGATTTTCACGACCGGGAATGATTCGAAAATATTTGCGATAAATACTCACGCGTTAATGAATTTCGAAATGAGAATGTACGCGATATTAAATTGTTTAATTTCACACGAAGTTAAACGCTAAACATTGGAGAAGAAAGAGCGCGAGGGGGGGGNGCTTGGGAGGAAGGGAGAGTTTCGAAACGTTGCGAATAGGGAGGAACGATATCGATAATTTTGTGTGTCGCGAAAGAAACCAAAGATCATAAATATTATTACGCGTTATCTACATCATCGTACAAAACGACTGGCGGGAAAGACTCTGCGCTTCTTCCCCTACCCTGATAAAAAAAAAAGACAAACAGGAAGGATGCTCTCTGCTGCGACCTTCCCAATCGCGTATCTAGGTTAAACGAAATCGCTGTCGTTATCGTCGCCGTCACCTCTAACCTGATAGTTTCGGAAGGAAAATCAGAAACGAGAGAGAGAATCTGGACTCACCGTGAGAATAACGAGTCCCATCGGTGAAGCGCCGTGATGTCGCGATCGTGGCGTTGTCGCACCTAGTCAAGAGCAGAGGAGTTCTCGCGTTGGGACGCGCGCATAAGGGCGACTACGTGCTACCAAGCAACGCCGTACGACTGGAGATTCGCGATACAAACCCACGTAGTATTCTCTCCCTCTTTTTCAGCTGCACGCACCGTTGTGACCACGCAGCACAGGTGTTGTTTTCAGGAAACGATGCGTGCCGTACACACGCGACACGAATTGACACACGCGTGACTACGTCGCTCTCTCACACAGGCAGCTTACCGGGCTGAGCGGTGGTGCCGTGATGTCACGACAAAGACGACGAAAAGCCATCCGTCGTCTCGCACGAATTGGTGTTTACTACTGAGTGCACTCGCACCGCCGCGCCGTGTCGCGCCGAGTCGTTGCCGCGCCGCGTCGCGTCGTTTTCACGAGTTAACGCGAATACAACACGGCACGAACTGTCAGCCGAGTGCAACAGTTGCGTTCGAACTCGACGGAGGTTCTCTTGAATATTTCGTCAGCTACGCTGACGTATGTGTCGAAGTAATCGGGAACGGAGTTGATAAGTAAAAAACGGAGTAAAGAACAAAAAGAGGATCGCATTTCGTATGAGCGGATATAAGCCCCACTCTTGCGACCGAGAGAAAAATCTCAGATAACCTAACCTGCAGAAGCAAATTTTGTGCGATACCTGCTGTTCAATTTTGTCGGCAGCTTGTTAGCAAAAATACAACAGAATCTGTTAGCAGAGTGTAGTGATAAATTGACGGCGGATGCCGAGCAAGATCTGTTGTTTCGTAACCGTTTAAACGAAACATACTACAAATCTTGCAGTTTCTGCCGCCAACCTATTATCATGTCGGCCGGCTCTCTCAAAAAATAACGGTTCCAGACGACCCTAAGGCTGTTTCCCTACACCACTCAAATGTCAGCGGGCTTTGCCGATAGAACACGAACTTAAAGGTGCTATTTCATGCAGCGAAGAAAAACCAGCGTATCACTACCACTCTACTGACTTTCGCTAAAGTAGCCATACAGCGAAGGCACGCTTAAAGTTCGATATTGTTCAACCAACGACTAATGAAGCAACGTTGGAAAACGAAGTGATAGAGCCGGGACTCGAAAGTACAAATAACATTTTTATCGAGAATACTGAAGAATATTAATAATATAATCATATAATTATGTACATATATAATCATATATATAATCCATTTTTGTAGTCAACATGGTTAATGACACTAGTTCGTTTTTTAATTATTTATGCAATGTTTATGTATAAAACAGCTAAAAAGCCAGTGTTCTTCCTTTCTTTATAGTAGGTAGGAAAGCTAGCGAAGACACACTCCATGAAAAGGAAACAAATGAACAGCGACAGCTTTTCAACGTTGCTTTGCATTATAATGGGGATAATACGCTGACTTTTCTTCGCTGTTTGAAATGGCACCTTAATGCGAACACAAACGGCTATGGATCTGCCATGGTATTCCCATCGAATCTGGCCAATCTGCCGGCATTTTAGTAATTATTTATTAGGCTAGTACACCAAATGAGATCTTTACAGCGATTATTTGATATATGTGCCAAACAGTAATTTTGTGCTACGTTATCTTCATTTCGGTGATATGAACGATAGTGTACCAAATTAATACTATACATATCTAATGCTTAACGTGTAGCAGCTTGGTATACCGTCGTTTGCATGAACCATCGAAATTAACATATTACAGCCGTCTACGGTAAACTTTTACATTAGATTGCCCCCTTCGGATGACCCTTAATAACCTTCACAAGGTTTTGGCCGTCGCTCTTTGTTACTTAAAAAGTTATAAATAAAACAAGTTTCATTAATACTATGTAGTTTTGCGATAATACGTTAAGGTTGTTGGTTCCTCCCTGCAGCTATCCTTGTTTGATGACGTCAGAAGCAAGGAAATGATGTTAAGAATTCTTGCGTTATACGTTGAAATAAAAAGATATATTCACAAAATAACATTTGTGATCGATTCAGTATACTTGTGAAATTGTCCGTGCACTTTTCTTTTACTCGAACAAGCGATAAATAGTTGTAAAATTAACATTGACAAAATCATGACAAAAGAGGTTAAGATGAATGGTTCCGCGTCAAATTAATTTTGCGGTTATTTATTGATTGAATAAAAGTGCACGAACAATTTTAATGCAAGAATTCTTGACATGCGTTTTCTCGCTTCTAACGTCACCAAACAAGAATAGTTACAGCGAGGGACCAGGATGTAATGTGCACACATAAATATGCATGGTATGCGCGTGAGAGAGTGGCTCTACCCCTCCCCAAATTAATCTAACTTAACCCAACTTATTTTATTCCCCTTTTATAATTAACAATGAAATAAGTTGGCTCCGCCCCTCCCCCGCGCGCGTTTACATACAAACATAAATTCTCTGTAAACGCAAGTTTAATTACTAACTAAAAGAAGTTTGAAGAATATAACATATATGTAGCTTACAAAATTTATTTACATATATATATTTTTTTTACTTAACAGAGATATGCAATCAATATGAATTTTAATGTTCGATTCCTTCATGTAACGGATACATTTGTATGAACGTTATTGTAAAAAATGAATCTATTCTATTAGGAAAATTATATAAACCTTTGAACAAGAATCCAGCGAGATCATTTTTAAAATTCATACGGTTTAAATCATATCGAGGAAGTGCGCCACGCATATCCCGCCGTAAACGTTCTATGTTTCGCGTATGTTCACCAATTGTAGGATCAACAAAATGTTGCTTGTGATCTACTGTTTCATGAGAGTAATTCAATGAATTTAATATTGAATAACCACGCCAGCAGTCGCTATAAATTGTGGTGTTCGGCCGTATTTTCTTGCAGATAATTTCCTGCGAAGTCTCTGCTGAGCGATTGGGTACCGGAACTACAAATACTTTTGGCCACGCTCGCACGCTTTAGCTATCCTCTAAAAATCCACTGGCCATGGATAATACGCCCTTTGTGATGTTTTCGTTTTCCAACTTTAGCTTCGTCTACTTCTACAATTAAACCTTCTCCGCCAAATCCTTGTTTATCTTTATACAACCATTATGCTAACAACTAAAATATAATAATGAAACTGAGTAGAAATATTTAATGAAAATATTTGGAGTATTCAAGAATATTCGGTACGAGTTTGAGCTTAATCACAAAATACAAATTTAAAAAAAGGAAATCACATATCATGATGTATTCGTCCACTATACACTTTCAAACTTCTATCGCTTATAACTTATTAACAAAAAACGAGCGACGGTCGAACCTTCTGAAGGTTATTGAGGATCATGACCTCTTCAGCGTATATCGAGATCATGATCATCCGAAGGGATAACCTAATGTAAAGGTTTATCGAAAATAAAGAATATAAAGTAATATTAAGCAGTGAAGCTATTCAGAAAGTTTTTAAATCCATCATTCTCGACATTAAAAAAAAATATTTAATTTTCCACTCCTTGCCAGCGTAAATTATTTGTTAATATTGTTACATATGTTGGTGACATCAACCGTAAGCTTTGCAGCACGCCACGGGATCAAGTCCTTTTCTGCTCTTAAAGGCTTGAAATTTTCAGTTAGTCGATCACCTCTGTTAATAGGTTATGTTTTGTCATAAATAGCTACAACCACAGTACATCGTTCCATTATTGCAATGCCGTAACGCGGAAGAAGCAGTAATATTAATAATAACGGAACGATCTTACCTCTCTATTTAGTGACGTCACATCGTCAGTAATTACAATGAATACCGGAATGCACCTATAGAAAATAGCTGACCGCGCGACTGAGGCATCGCGGCGATACACGAACGCCGATAAATAATCACCCGCTTAGGTCATTTTCCGCCTTCTGTTGACATCCAATATTCGCCACTGCTAAGAGGCAGTTGCACGGTCGGCCATTTTCTGTGTTCGTTACGTCGACCGAGTCGTGCGACGATCCGCATCAGGCGCGCTATTTTACCTATTTATTTTCATTAATTAAAATGTGTGAAATGCAAACTTGAAATTTTACATGGTAGTTTACAAAATGTTATTGATCTTATTTCTCACCTTGATATGTTGTACAATTTAATACGGCTCGCGCTATCCTGTATACACATACGTTTATTATACGTTTTAGTCTAAAAATTAGGAAAGTATCGAAAATATATTGATGTAAAACAGTATATAATTTAAAGAAAACAAAATATAAGCTTTCTCTGAAAAATACTTTCTTCGTGTTAAATTCATATGAAAATAGCTTTCATATAATTTCATAAAAAATATTATGTAGTCGCAAATTCGATTAAATTTACGGTATATCTTTACCGTTAAAATTAAAATAATTTTAAGTTTAACTGAATTTGAAGTATTTTACAAATACTAAAATCGGAGAAATTTAACTAATAAAGAAAATATTTGCTCCATTACATAAAGAATATCTGCACACAGATTTTGCTTTGATTTTATGAAATATGTTAATTTGTGCACGCAGATTTTAAGTTGATCTAAAAATCGTTATAAATTACTATGATATATTTCAATGAGACATGTTGGAATTCGTAAGAAAAAAGACCGTTATGTATGGAAAAAAGATATTATATTGACCAACTGTATCACAAATCTTGACTTTATTTTCCATCCATTTTGTTTTACCATTTTTTCAGAATTGCGTTTTCAATCTTTGCATTCGTGCGAATTTCCAGTTGATCGGAAACATTTGCATAATAAGCTTCAACGAGGCACACTTCTTCGTATAAATCTTCCGATGACATTTCTACGACGCTTGCACATTCATTCAATAACCATCTGAAGCTTCTCGGCAGCGTTTTCTCGAACAATTCGAAATTCTTTGGCTTCACGCGACTAAAGTTACAACGATACATCCAATAATCCTTAAATGGCCTAAATAATTTAAAAGTGTCATCAGTTTTTTTATCTAATATATAGGAGAATTTATCCATAGCTACTTCAACTATTTTTCGAGAATTCTCAGGCTGATTATCGTGTCCAACTTCAATCTTCGCAATATCATTAAACATTAATGTGTCATTCAAATTACAAATATCTAAAATCTCTGGTAATATATTCTCAATTACTTTGTGTATGTATGGATTTGCCTTGGTTTGTTCTGTACAATGTGTACGATCTTCGTTTGAATTATCAATATTTTGTTCCAAAAGGACATTGTTTTGCTTAACAAATTTACCGTCTGTACCTCTCAGGGATCGACGTTTCTGCTTCTTTTCCAAACATACATTTTTGGTCATAGCTGTTTTTTCTGTATCGGAGAGATTTAAATTATATATTTTACAAAACTTTGATAATGATGATGATTTTGCCTCTTCAAGAAAAATATCGTTTACATGAGTATCTTGAGAATCTGCATCTTTAAAATCTCCATTATCATTTCTATCTGAGATCGACAATTTACCATCTACAAAAGTCTCGTGAAATATGAATTCAGTGGGTGATACTAATGGAGGAATTTTTACATTTGTATTACAAGCCTCATCGTAATACTGTTTTTTCTTTATATCAATTTTAAGTTGACAAGGTATTTTCTTGTGTAAATAGTCGTTAAAATCTGCCTTCTGTTCATCACTTCTGATTTCCTCTTCCATATAATCATATATCTCAACACAGTCTTTCAAATCCTTTATACTGGCCATTTTCATCTGCTCGTAAAAAGGTACGGTCTTCTCAATAAAATGCAAATTTGAATCAATAAAATTCAATTGTATCTCGTAACGTCGAGCCAAATCGTAGATACTAAAAGAAAAAAAAAAAACCATATATTACGCACATAAGTATAACATTTTGGAAAACTGTATACTTACGATTCTGGTTTTGTCATATATCCAACTTTTGTAGAATAGAAATCTTTTCTAAGTATATTTGGAAGATCGTATTGTAGATGTTCTAACAACTGTAAAATATATGAACGATGTGGCGTTAATGAAGGAGCAAATACGTTTATTTCGTTCAGTGGTAAATCGATATGATTTACGTTGGTAATACACTGTTTCATCGCGTGAACAAGTTCACTCGATATTAAATGTTTATATGTGGTTATCTCAGGTTTCTCCCTGTCCGTTTTGGAATTTATCGACTCCAAAAATTTTAAATATAGACTATCAACGACTGGTATATTCAGATTATATTTCAACTTTGTGGGAAAATGCATATTAGCCAAGACGGTCCGTCTACATTCGATATGCCTTTGCCATTCTCGGAAATTGAATAATTTCGTCATATAAATACTTTCATCGTTGATTGCACTGGAATAAGTAAAAGAGAATATCTTATTTTCAATCACGAAAAATGGCAAAACAAGGTGTAATCTAACGGAAATTAATATATGGCGACGTAAAATTATCTATATTTATAAAATTGCATTAAAAATTTTTTCCAGTGTATTTTTGTTTTTTAAAGTTGCACCAAATATACGTAATTTTTCGTAATTACTACGTACAGCATGTTATCATTAGTAAAATATATACTCCATTCACTAGGTTTCTTAAATATGATACCACGAGCTACATAGTCATTTAATAGTCATTTAATAGTTAACACGTAATAAAGATTCGGTTTCAAAGCTTTCTGCAGATTATATTCTTGTTTGACATCGTTCACTATAATTTTCGATAAATCGAGTTTCATAGTGAATTCTATGTGACCTACATCACTATACCGTCCGCTTATATTAAATCTTTACAAAGCTGTAAAAATATTTTGAACTCAATTTCTTGATATCAAACTGTTTCAGTAAGTCTAATGAATTAAATTCATTTAGAAGTAAAACATGTGTATTTAATATCGCCATATATATATATATATTACAGTTTTAATTGTTAGACGACATAGTTCGTATATAGATACATACCTATTAACTTTGTCAGCAAAATTACTAACTTCATATTCTGTGATGCCATCCAAAGCAAATAATGTTTTCAATATTACAATAATAAAAGCCATGGCACGACCTTCATAATTTGGGATGTAGGACTTTTTATCAAATTTCATCTTTGGAGGGGACAAAGCCACTAATCTTTCTCCGTATAGCGATATGCCCCCTATAAATAATATTACATTTTTGTTTTCTGTTATGCATATGTTGATTTTGAAACGTGTGAAAAATTAACCATTAAAATAATATGTTTATACTTGGTAATTCTAATTCGATGCAATATCGGTTGATAAGTGAGGAGAAATTTGGGCATATTATTTTTGTGACTCCAAGAAATGTCGCCATACTTCCAATTATTCTTCTCATTCCCTTGTGCGTTATATCCATAACTCGTGATAAGAAATTTAAGTCACTTCTTTTCAAAGTTACTTCAGGAGGGATCAAGTGATCCAATTTATAATAGGATAAATGCCCTTCTCTTCCATATCTTAAAAAAAAAAATATATAAATACATAAATACAGGGTGTCCAATGTTAAATTAAATCCAAAATCCTTTTTAACAACTTCAAATATCTCTTGAACAATGCATTTTAAAGACATATTTCAGACAAAAGTTCTAGGATTTCAAGGGGAACATAATTGAACATTTTTTACACAATAATGTGAGAGAAATCGATCACTGATATTAATTATTGCATATTGGTGCATCGACACATTTGTAAAATGTAATAAATTTTTTTTAAGGTCTCTCTATGTTTGCTTACGGCGATCAATTCCACCTGTCATTCTACGTATAAAAATGTTAAGCTGATATTATCGAAAAGTGAATATTTCATAAGATATTTCATATCTTATAATGAAAAATATTAGAATAAAAATATCTCGAAATGTATTTACTTTTCGATGATCTTACTAGAGTATTTTTATATGCAGAATGAATAAAGAAATCGAATTGTGTTTAAAAAAACCATGATTTTATTAAAAAAATTTTTTTTTATATTTTAAATTTTAATCTTGAAATGATCTAGAATTATTGACTATATAACAAAGTTAAGATCACCACCTTATGTTCCTCTTGAAACCCTACAACTTTTGTCTGAAATATTTTACTTTAAAACGCATCGTTCAAGAGATATTTGAGGTTGTTACTTAGAATGAGACAATGTATGTACAGGATGAACCGCGCAACGTGATCGGCTTAATTTATTCTGCTGTTAGTGGACCGCTTGAAAATTTTTTTTGTTTAGTATAACAACTGGTGCAATAAAGTAGAAAGAGGCACATATATTTTATCTCGCTCTAACTTACTGCATTAATTCAGCAGTGCAGCTAAAAAGAACGGACCAAAAGTTATCACGCTGTTTATATAAGTTGACGCGCACCATTCGTAAACGTGCAACCAAATAAGCTAATTCGACAACTTTGAATAGCTTTCATTTAAAAATTATCATTTGAACGCCATTTTAATCAAGGAAAAGATTGCTCGTTTGGTACCAAAAATCTCCCGGTGCATTTCACATGTGATTATTCTGTATATGTACATTTATATAAATACATTGTACGGCTGTTACATGTACATACATGTACATTTATAAAAATACCTAACAATTAACGACACAACATTCGTGTGTAAGTAGAAAAAGTCAAACGGAACAAAAAAATCCTGTACTATTTTGCAAATTTTGCAATAGTTGTTAAAGAATTAATTAAAGAATACCAGTGAATGAACGCACGGAAAGCAATAGGACAAGTTCTGTAAACACGGTCTAAAATTAAATGTCTCAAATCTGTCGACAACCTTCTGGTTGTCTCGCAATAGCGGTTAATGTGTGATGCTGGATGTCTATTTGCCGGGAAATCAGGAAACAAACTCAAAATATTTCTTCAGCCTTATCTTATAGAACTTGTTCCAAATCAGACATATTGATTCACCTGTTTTCTTTATTAAGGCACTGGAGTAGTTAGCCAAGAACTTCGCAATGATGACACAGTTTAGAACAAAAGTATGAACCAATAGAGTGCGGTCCGGCAAATGATACAAATGTTTCAGAGTTTCCCCTTCTTCTTTTGGATCCGAATAAAGAAAAAGGAAGAAGGAAAAATGAAACATTTTAGCGCTTGCTGGATCACATCTATATGCATAAAGAATGGCGTATTGACGAAATTTTTCTTACGTACTTTCGTTATGTGCTTTATCGGCAGCTGTAATTTGTGACTTATTAAACCCGTAACAATAGACAAAAATGAAGATTAGTTTGGAATTTTCAACAACTGTGACAATGTGTTTTCCTACATAAATAGGCCTTATTTCACGTGCCTTTTACAGCTATTTATTGATTGTTATGAGAGGAAAGGAGAGTTTTTGTCCATTTTTACAAATGTCTTCAAGCGATTTCAAGTGTTATTTTATTCAAATCTCTCTTTATTTGCAAGTGGGACGCAATATTTCTCAATGTATCATTTCTCGCATATGACATCACAAACCCAATAAAAAATTATTTGCCTCTAAAGTGATTTTTATGACATTATATCGAATATACAAATGATGTTCGACACAAGACGCCCCAAGGCAATATGGTCGTGGCAACTACTCCAGAGCCTGAACGTGTCAATAATTGTGATTGTTTGCTTAACGGTAGAGGAATTTTTTGTTTAGTTTATTGTACTTGCACACGAGCGTTGGTAGCCTTGGGGCGTCTTGTGTCGAACATCATTTGTATATTCGATATAATGTCATAAAAATCACTTTAGAGGCAAATAATTTTTCAGCATATGAGACATAAATTCTACACCCGGAAAATATTAATATGAGAAATTATTATTATTTTTAAGATAATATATACGAAATTATCTCATGAGAAAAAATTTGAAGAAATAAAATATTTGTAAATTACCTTAGCATGTCGCCTAACTGCATATCATTATTGTGGATTCTTAAGGCCAAATATAAGATTGCCCATAACTTCATGGGTGTAATTAACTCTGGTCCCATTTTATATTGATTAGTTATGTAACTTTCTTTATATTTACTGCGTTTATTTCGTGGTATTTTCTTCGCCATGTTTCTTACTTTCCTCATTTCATCTTTAGCAGAAGAATTGAAATGTATCCTGTAAAGAAAATATTGAGCAGATGCCAAAGAGCATGTAATATACTTTGCTGTTTATATACTTATTTATATTTTATGTCTGTTTCATAAGTTTTATACCTTCCATGGTTCTCAGAAGATTGCCCTGTAGTGAACTGCGCACTGTAACCACTTTGATTAAATCCACTAAGTGCATCTCCATCTGAACTTGCTTGTGACTGCATTAACCTATCATAGTCAGCAGTAATCATAAGTCTCTGAAACAAAGGAATATTATGTTTGTGACTGATTTTGAAATCTAATTTTACACAAATGTATATTATATACATATTTAAATTGTATATCATACTTTATTCCTATTTAATTCTTTTAAAGAACTTCCTTCACTTTGATAAGTAGAAGCTTTAGAACTTATTACACTATCAGTTTTCTTTCGTTTTCTAGTTTTTTCCTGGGTGAAAATTTTACCATATATAATTTCAGCATCTCTGCAAAAATATATCATACAATCAATCATTATTCTTATTATTATATTGATAAGCATCATAGAAGAAGTGAAATACACAGATCCAATAAATTAACAAACAAACAAAAAAACAAACCAACAAACACACATATACACAGGGCAAAGCACCTGGCTTGACCACTTCAAGAAATTTATAAATTATACTTTATATGAAAAATTGTAATATACAAAAGTTATATGACTTCGAGGGGGTCATCACATAGTAAATTTTTTTAATAAATGCAGACGCTCGGAGATTTTAAAGTCAACTTCGTTTTTTTTATGGGATGTTATATTTTTGTACCATTGCTAGAAAGTACGTTTAATTTTGCGTTTAAATATATTATTATTAATTGGCCTAAACAGACTAGATAATGAGATATTCAAGGAAACAAAGAGTAACAAAAAGTTGAAGATTTAATATCTTGGTT